>NC_053113.1:26596350-26611458 GCF_010015445.1 Perca fluviatilis | reverse complement strand
TCTTTTTTTTTTTTTTTTTTTTTTTTTTTCATGTATTGCTAACCTACAACTCAGGCTAAACACTGGATCATCCTGCAATAGCCCACTTAAGCCAGTTATGATGCCATGTCGCTTCAATTTCAAAACATGATGCAGAGAGGAAGCATTGCTAGGGTGTTTGCTTAAAAAAGTAGTAAAGCTTACATTGGCATGACAGAAAGGTAGGCTAGTGTTTGATTTGTGTTGTATTAGCTGACTTAATGGCATGAGTTTACAGCAGCCATAATGAACCGATAACATGTGTGGAGGGCTCTATGGCAAGAATGTTGTGACTGAATGATTACAGTTGCTAAGCATAATAAAACATAATGCTAATGTTACTAGCTACAGCTCTTCTTATGGTGCTGTCCGAGGTTTCTTCCTAAGAGGGAATTTTTCTTCGCCACTGTCGAACCTGCTTGCCTTTTGGGGAATTGTTGGGGCTTTGTAAATTATAGAGTGTGGTCTATATCTACTCTATCTGTAAAGTGTCTCGAGATAACCTCTTGTTATGATTTGATACTATAAATAAAATTGAATTCAATTATGATGCTGCTGAACATTTCTCAAACTTGTAGCTGATGATCACATTATTATTGAGGGTGCAGTTATAGGCAGTCATTACAGGTAGCTGTTGGACTGTTTACATTTTCCACATTAAAAAATACATACACAGGGAAAACAACATTGTAAACAAATAGCTAATATTTCTGCCTCGTGTGAAATTATGACTGAAGGTAAATATGGTGCAAAACGTGAGAGAAACTTTTCCACCTATTGAAAAATATTCATATTAAAGACTTCATTAAATGTGTAGATTGATTTTTACAGATATAATGATAGCTGCAAACTTGTAATGCAACATTTACCCATCATTATTTAATATAAATAATAATAATATACAAAAATCAGTAAACGCTGCATTACAAATGTGCTACGTCATTGTATCTATGGTAAAATAAATCTACACATTTGTGAATTAGTGTTATTACATTCAGATCACATGCCTGAAAATAAGTTTTCTATGAGTGAAAATCTCAATTTCCAAGTTCAGATTTTTATGTTCTCTGGAAGTTGGTCCAAAGATAGACACCATAGTGGTTAAAAGCTGCTTCCCCCTGTTTCTCTTCTGACAGTAGGTTTCAGTAGTAGTTGCTAATGTTTTAATCTAAGGTGTCTTGGTTGAGAATGTTGTTGGAATATGTCATGCAGGTAGTTTGGTCCCATCCCCTTTGTAGTACTTTAAAAACTAACAGAAGTGCCTTAGAATCCATTCTGTATTAAATTGGGAGCCAGTGTAAGGACTTTAAGACTTGCGTAATATGATCTGTTCTTTTGTTTTAGTAAGGATCCTGGCTGCACTATTCTGTACCATTTGGAGTGGTTTTAAAGTCCTTTTAGGGAGTCCATCACATTGCAATAATCAATCCCACTAGAAATGAAAGCATGTATGATTTTTTCAAGATCCTCCCTTTGAAATATATTCTTTAGTTTATTGATATTTTTAAGATGAAGGTATAATGATTTTATAACTGTTTTAATGTGACTGCTAAAATTTAGATCATTATCTATAAGGACACCAATGTTGTTTTTTACCACTTTCTTTGCTTTTAAGCCCTTCCTTCTCCGCAAGGTAGAAAGTTTGCATCTTTCCTCCTCATTTCCAAAAACTACCACCTCAGTTTTATTTTTGTTAAGCTGGAGGAAGTTCTGTGACATCCAAGTATCTATTTCTTCAAGGCACTGTCAGAGAGTGTTAATGGGGTTATAGTCATTAGTAAAGATATGATAGGAGATAAATATGTTTACAACAGAACTTAAATAGATCAAATTGAAACGTTATAGAGCATCAGGGTAATCTCATTTGGTAAACTATAAGATGGCAGCCATAGAATGTTGAGGATGTTTCATACATTGCATTGTTTGATGTGTGACAGTGCATGACAGGGTTTTCCCCTGAGATTTCAGAGCGCTTTAGGTGCAATGACGCCACACATTCATTTGCATATTGGTGATGTCATTAAACAGTTATTTTTGCAAAAGCTTAGCCGAGTTGTTGTTGGTTGCAGCTAGGGAAGGATCATTAGAAGCAAAACTTGGAGGAGCTTGTCACTAAAATGAGAATAGCTTGTCCAACCTTAAAGGTCAGCCCAGGGTTGGTGAGTGAATCTTAGCTAAAGTTGTCACTAGCTTTGTGCCGGGCTGGCTAACCGCTTCACTTTAAACCAGCAGGTAGCACGCAGGACACAGGAACTTGGCTTTGGTCTTGAGGAGTTATAGCAATTACCAACAGATATACTGTACACAGACTAAAAATTCTACATTCACATCTATTAAGCAAATGATTATTAACTTCATACTCACAGACAAACACAAGTCCCTCTCTTTTCCACCACACACTATCTAATGTGTGGGCTATACCTGGGCCGTGTGTGCAAACATGCATGGTGTGTGTGTGTGGTTGGGACACTGTTTGTGTCCATCTTACAGCATGTGTCCAGAAGACAACAAGCAGGAGCCCCTCCTGTTCATCGGCTTCTATACAGTCTATGTTCCGCAGTCCAGATGATGTCCAAATTGTTTTTATGTTTATAACGCTTTGGCGCTGCCCCTAAGCCCTCTATAATGGCAGAGATAACCCTGCATGAGACTCAGAAAGTTGGATTTATCAACAAAACTGCAGGTGGAAATACCGCATAAATCGAGCCTTTGCCATGCAACACATCCACTTTCTGGAGTCTCATGCACCAAACCAACACTGATTTCCATGACAATATTTCCAAACAAACATTCTATAGCAGACATTTAATGTGTACCAGCAAAATGACCAAAAAGAGATCATTAAGTGCAAATTCATATTATGAGTTGTCATAATTATCACTTTACTGACCTGAAGAATTTAAAGGGCTGTCACGGTGACCATGAATGGTTGTCAAATCTTCTTCCTGCAAGTCATATCATATATCATATTAGTCACACATTTTAGCTGCATTTCTCCAGTTTATTAACAGTAGATTAGGCAGTACGTGTCACATGCACCGTCAGAGAGGTAGTATAACACTGTATGTCCATATTTTCGATAAATTAATAGGTACAAAATTTTATATTTTCAATTGTGTCAGATGAAATAATGAAAACTTTGAGTCTAAAGGGGCTTTCAACATTATACAGATTTCTTAAGCCATACTAATGCTCAATGTGTAATAAATAAATATGCAGATTACAATACAAGCTTATAAACCAATTAACACCACAAAACTGTCAAATATTAGTCGAGAAAACCTGATAGGATGTTTTTTTTATGGAAAAATCTTTAAGTACAACATATTTATCTCTCTGGAGAAAATAGTTCCCCAGCCACCTCTCCTTCTGTAGTCACCACTCCCTCTCACTCAACACCCCCACCCACCCCCACCCAGCACTATCTGATTCTGACTGCAAGACACATGTTGCAGCACACTTCATTTCAGCTCAGTATCAGTGCATTTAACATTACTGCAGCCATCTCTCTTGATTTATACTTTTGTTTAAACCCCCCAATAATAACACACACACACACACACACGTATGGTAAAAGTTGCAAAATGGCGACAGGTCACGGCATGTGTGCACGTTACTAAATGGCTGACCTGGTCCTGAGAACTACACCTGCTACTGTCCTAAACTAAGGTTTCCATTTGACACGACGACGGCACAATTTACTGTAAACTAAGATGGTGTTGGTTTATAAACTGTAATGTTAGCTGCCAGTAAACTAGCTAGCATTAACTTATTTGGCTGACAAGATATAAGTTAGCCTTCTAACATTTTACTTTCAAATTAATCTATAAGAGTTGCTTTACATGTGAAAACAGTACAAATCTATTTTAAACAGAATTGTAAACGGTTTAAATGGCAGTAAAATCAATTTTAGACTCACCATCTCTCCCTGATCCATGATTCCAGCCTGCTCTCGTCCATGCAGTGAAGATCTGACGCAGAGTTCACAGCTTACGTGAGGGGAGGGGCTGCATACACACTGGCCACATGGCCAGAGTGGGGGATGGGCGTGGTCGGGATGGGGACTTGAACATGACATACGTGTGTAACAGTGTTTTCTTTTAACGGGCCAGTAGCTCAATTTGAGACAATCGAAACCAAAGAACCCTGAAACCTTTCAGCATATAAGCAGGCGAATGCTTTTGGCTTAACTTGAAATAAAAATAATTATTTTTTAATTTTTAATTTATTATTAGTTAGTTTTTTTTCCTCAAAATTAAGCCAATGACAAGTGTACATACTAAATGGATACATTTTTCCTCATATTAAAAATTAATAATAATTATAATAAATATTCTTATCTTATATGTTCATAACATTCATCAAAATATCTGTATAGATGCTTGTGCATGTCAGCTTGCTCTTATCCGTTCAGTAGATATTTGAGTTCACACCACGCCAAACCAGAGCTCCACACTAACTTTTGCCCTCGGTTGCACCTTAACTTTTTTCACTTGCATTGCACTTGGCAACCTGCTAAAATTTTCCTCGCTGACCGTAATGCTGAATGGCGATACACCGATATATAGCTCTGCATTTTTTACAAAGTGGGCTAAATGTTCAGTTTTAAGTCAAAGCCACTTTTCACAAGCTCTTTTATTAAAACAGATTGTGATTAAAATAAAATGCAAAGACAGGGTTTCCTTTACCAGTTTGAAAATATACAGCTGCAAACACACATGTAAATGGAAGTTATCTAAAATAAATAGCCTAGGAAAAATATATATATATATATATATATATATATATATATATATATATATATATATAAATATATATAAGAGAAAGCTCCTTCATAAGCTTTCAACAACAATAACAGACTGATTAAAAGAGAAAGAGGACCCCCCGGATAGCTCAGTTGGTAAATATAGAGGTTTGACTCGACCTGCGGCCCTTTCCTCTACATGTCATTTCCCCTTTCATGTCTTCAGCTGTCCTATCAAAATAAAGGCCGAAATCTTTAGAAAAAAAAAAAAAAAAAGAACGAACCAAAGACCGAGGGAGTGCGAAGGACTGAAGCGTATGCTCGGCTACTTCAGAGAGTGACGGCTGACTCATTAGCAGCGCATACACCGCCTTGTGTAGGCTATGAAATGTCTATATCGTTACCCGCGCTTGCATTTTTATGATCCAGCAGGCTCCGTCTTACACGCTATTACTCAACCAACTGAAGTTAGCTGCATTTAATAACTTCTAATGTTTTTTTTGCCGTGGCGGCCGCAGTAACAGAGAGTTACCAGCGGAAACACTTGTTCCAATACAGGTTTCCCTCTCATACTTAACAATATAAAGCTGTGTTAATAACAATTAAAACTGTAGACAAATGTCGGGAGTTTGGACCAGCGGCGCTGTGTCTCTCCATGTTGCAGGTGAGCCGGCCGGTGTGTGAGTGAATGGGGGCTGCACGGAGGAGAGATCCAAACACAGGCACGGCTTTCCAGAAGGAACGGGTCATGTACCGCAACATTAAACCATATCAATAGAAACTACATCGCTTCGTTAGTGGAGAGGCAGCGGATGCGAGGACGTTAGTGCACCGGTGCGACCTAGGAAAAATCTTAGTCGCACCCTTACAAATTTTGCGTGCATTTATGCACCAAATTGGTCGCACTCTTGAGCCCTGCAAACTCACCTAATGAAAGGGGAGGGCCTGGACACGCAGGGGACCCTAAACACACCTCATGTTCGCCACATGGTAAAGGCATGGCCAGAGTGGGGGATGGGCGTGGTCAGGATGGGGACTTGAACATGACAGATTGTGTGTAACAGTGTTTTCTTTTAAATGTGGTAACATTAGCTCAATTTAAGACTACAATTTAAACCATACGCTACAAACCCTGAAAGTTTTTAGCATATAAGCAGACAAATATTTGGCATTATTTGAAATTAATTTCTTCATTATTATTGGGTTGTTTTTATACTAAATTAATACATTTTTCTCCCCATAAATACTAAATTAATTAATAATAATTATTATACATATTTTTATCTTACATGTTCATAACATTCATCAAAATATATTTCATATATTGTAGTTCTCTGATTCTCAAATTTGTTCTAACGCAGCTCCCTCTCTTCAATCTCTCTCTAACACGCTCCACCACAAACCCTGGTTGCAGCGCTCGTTGAGCCACCGTCTAAAACTGCCATTTCCACCAGCTGAGAGTTTGTAACAGAAATAAATGCATTATGGATCATTTTATTTCTATAGTTTGTAAGCTCACTCGACCAGCTGACTTCTGTTGAAACAGAAGACGTCTCTAACATTTTAAAACCAGCCTCTGGAGACTTGACCAGCTGAGTCGCAGCAACACCATTAGCCGGTTTGTGTCCAGCTGAGACGAGCCAGTTTAGACTGCTGAAACTGCAATGATCTAAAACAGTTGTGTCTCGTCGCCAATCTTTGGTCTAAACTCTTCTATAATATATTATAAACTTCCAATTTGATAGTCAGTGTTTATCAGACCACAAATGAGACAATTATTAGAACAACACAGAAACTGTCTCTCACTTGTTACTCAAAATTGTCATGAAAATGACTCAGAAAAATATGAAATACCATAAATATGTCAAAATACACTGAAAGGGGCCTTTAAGATGTCCTGTTTGATTTAGGATTTGAGTGAAAAAATGTAATTGTGCTGAGAGCAAGCAAGCAATTCGGCAATTCTGAGAGGTGCATGATGCCAGGGTAGCGCAGCGACTTAGTTGGCGCACTGCTCTCAAAGGATTGGTCCTCATGAGCGATTTTGCTGGCTTTATGTGTAGGCAGCTTTAAGCAGTCTGGACCATAGAAATTATATGGTTTGGAGTATTGTTATTAATACATGAGCTGAAAGTTTTCAGAATTGTATTCATAGTTCCCTTTAGGCCTTACAGCTTTTTAAAGTTAATTACAAAAGTAACAATATATTCATCATTGTTAGCTTATACTATATTATCTATATGTAAAAAAATGTATGGATAAGATGCAGATCTGAAGCAACATCAGAATTATCCATGGTGGGGAAAAAAGGGAGAATGGATGGCAGCAAAAGCTGAACTGCACCAAACCTTCAAATGAGCTTGAATATCAGGTATGGTAGTCCAGCAATGAGGTGGCATAACTAAAATATCAAAACCATATTATAAAAAGGTTGCTCAAATCAAGCAAACTGATTTGTTCTGGTTCATAACAGGGATATAATAACAACCACATACAAAAGCTATAATTAGAATTCCTTTGAACAACAAGTATCACTCCAAGTTTGAGATACAACATTACACAAACTGATAGCTGGTGCAACGGACAGAAGCTGTTCATCTGCACACACACTGCCATGAAACAGAGTTGGTTCGGAAGTATCTATATAATGTATATATTTAGAATATTTTCCCCGCTTTTATTTTGCCATCAGACAGCCCCTTTACTAAAAGGAATTGAAGTTGTTGTCTATGCTCTCTTAAAAGCCTTCTTCATTGATAAACACAGCAATTTTAATCTAGCAGAAAACAGGATTTGCTCTTCTACCAACTGCCGCCAGCAGTTAGTTGCTTGTCTAGTTCTGTCTCGATTGTTAAGTTAGTTTTTGTTATTGTGTGCCTTTTCATTAGCTTTATGTAAAAGAAATAGTCTGTGCAAAAAGTCTGTGCTAGGCTAACATTATCTGCCCTGCTATATGTTGTGCCTTTATCACAACATACTATGGCCTGTTGTAAGCTATTACTTAAGTATCAAAATATCTTAATCATCTCTTAAATAACTATAAATATAATTATAATTAATACATATTTAATGCATTAGTCTTTATTGAACATGTATAGCATAAAATAACATGAGGTTTTGTTTGGAAATAACCTCAAACTGAATTCATGCCAAACTGTCTGTTCCTCTGGGCCTCTCTGCTTCAGAGGTCACAACCAGGTCAGTTGAGACATATTGGGTGGGGAGGGAGGACTGCAATCTGCACCTGCACTACTGCTGCATTCAAGGGAATATGGAAATGGCAATTTTACTGACCCTGACTGGTCATGTTTTTACTAAAATGGAGGACTGCTGATTTTTTTGCAGTTATTTTAAGACAATTTAGCTCTTGCTGAGTAATTCAAGGCATCCTCTGACCTGGATGACTGAGAACACTTTTCTGTTGTGAAATTGAAACTTACCTCAACATGAAGACCCATAGTTCTGTAATATCCAGGCACACCTGAACACACCATTAGAAACGTGCTTGTTTGTTTAAACCTAAACATCCCAAGTTATGAAGGATACAGATGCAGCACCATGATTAATCCATGTGAAACATATTAAATTTTTTATCAAACTAGGTTGGGCTGAGTGTAAAAAAAAGAAAATCTGGGCTAGGGTAAGTAATGATCTTATCAAACAGAATATACAGATTTCTTTGTAAGCAATAGCAATAGCAGGGCGTGAGGGTTATAAGGCGTTTGTGGCAGAAGGCTGTCATATATATATACATACAGTTCTTTGTTAATGAAGGGGAAAACATAGATATGGTAGCTTTCAACCAATGATCGATTTAGCAAACTGGATAATGCAGCTGAGTCTGGCTATGTCCTGAGTCCTGTTTACCTTACCAGAAGCAGGAAGTATGCTCTTTCAGCCTTTTGCAGTGGTGTTGATTTTTGCATCCCACTTCAGATCCTGGGATATTGTGTATTCTTGAATGTGTGTCCCAGTGGTGACTACTGAGCCAAGAATATTAAAGATGATAGGTAAAGGTCCCAACTTTTCCAAACTTAAATATATTACAGAAGTTATAATTATGAAAGAGGCTATATATATTAAAGCCTACCTTTTATTTTTGCTCTCTATCAAAAGAAAAATATGCTGTATGCTGTAAATCAAGGCCCAAATGCACTGAAAGCGATAATTGACGCAATTCTTTTGACCTGCCTTATTTGACCTGCCTCATTAGATGCTTCTCTGGTGCACTGCAGGCATCAGATTTTAAGCGCCAACACCACAGAACCAGCAGTATTGTAGAAAAGGTCGCTATTTAGGCAAAGGTTTTGTATGTTACAGATCCCCCCATCAGTAGAGGCATTATACTTTTTGTGCCATAACGGACATTTAATTTTTTATATTAAGAAATATTTAAGTTGCATTCATTCATTTTCACTTTTTTATAATGACTATAAGCTACAGAACAAGTTTATAGTCCAGATTATGGATACATGACCAGAGGCACCGACCCTGCACTTACAAAACAGATGCCGGATAGGGTTTTTTTTTTTTTAGTGACAGCGCAGGTCACTAAAAATTATTGTAAATATGTATGATATAGTGCTTGTTCCTCATCCTCCACTGCATCAATCCTTCCCATTTTTTCAGCTCATTTGTAAATGCCATCACAATGATTACTGGGCTTTTAAGAGAAACTTTCACCCAGTTGACATTTTGGAATGGTTTAGGTGCACAGAAGTATGAGCTTGATTCACACGATCATATACATCCTCTCGTGTTTCACCATCAACAAAAATAAATAGAAGGCTGTTTGTAGAGCGGATCTCCGCGTATGACAATAACAACAACTATCATGCTGCTCTCACACCTGGTCAGTGAGACAGCGAACAGACTAGAGTAGACTAACGCTTTTGTTGCGTATTGGCCATTTAAAACATTGGGTGTACTTCAAAACGCGTGTGTCAGATGCTTTTAGTGCGTTTGGAACTTTAAGCTCAAACTTTTGCCACGGAAGCTACTGTATTGGAAGGTTACTCCTGAAAATTTAAAGAGTGCTGGAATGTGGAACGTGTGATACTTGTAGAATGGGGTTATTATCTTCTAACCTTTGCCTGTCTTTAAGGGCAGATGGAGGGTGCTCAGGGAGGGCTATTCCTGAAGTCCACAATCATCTCCAATGTCTTCTGAGCATTTAGTTACAGGTTGTTGTGGCTGCACCAGGATGCCAGCTACTTGACATCATGTCTGTAAGCTGACACATCATTGTTGGATATAAGCTTTACAGGGGGTACTGAGGGCGGCAGTCAGTAGTGTACAGAGAGTAAAGCAAAGGGAGAGCAAACTGCACTGTAGGGCTCCGTGTCGGAGACATGGTCAGTGAGATGTGTCCTTTCTGAGCCTCAAATGATGTTTCCTATTCGTATTTTGGAAATATGTGGCCAGATGGGAAACCCCATCTCCAGCATAACAGTTTTGGGTTAAACTCCCACTGCGATACATCAACCAATGTGTCCCTGAGCAAGACACTTAACCCCTAGTTGCTCCAGAGGCGTGCAACCTCTGACATATGTAGCAATTGGAAGTCACTTTGGAAAAAAGCGTCCGCTAAATGACATGTAATGTAATGGAGCTGTAATCCACAAATCGAACCTTTGCAAGGTTACTAGGTCTGGTTTTATAGTTATATTAGATGAATGAGGTAATGAAGATATTAGGCACAGGCGTTTGACATGACGAAGATGTTGCATGCATGGTTAGTAGCCTATATTACCAAGTTTCTAATGGTATGAAACAAAACTATCCGAAGAAATAACTGAGCAAGAAGATTTAGAGATGCATCTGAAGGGCCAATAGGCCTATAGTGAGGTGTGTTTTTTACAGTTTCATAACCATTTGTAAATAGATTCACTAATTCACTAGTATATTTGATGGATCATCAGGATAAAAAACATTTTGAAAATCAGTAATCCTATCTTGATAATTTAGATCTATAAACAGGTAACTGGCAAAGTAAATATAGTTATAGTATTATGACAGAAAGATAAACTAGCTATCTGCAATATAATTACAGTAAAATGTAACATTTAACTTAACTAAGGCAACAAGATTTGTTCATAATTCTCTTGTTATGTTAGACAATGAATAGCCTCATTTTAGTTACAATTGCAAATTAAACAAAAAGAAAAAGCACATTCTAGGAAATGTTTAAGCAGAGATAGCTTTTTTAAGTGGAATTGAATAGGCGGTTAAATTGATTTTATGTTAAACCACTAGATATTGATCAAATTGTAGGACTTTAATTTTATGTACTGAGTTTGAGTTACTATGGCTGGGCTAACAGAAAGTTCAACTTGTATTATGCTGTAATACCATCTCTCACCAGGAGGGGCGCATCATTGACTGAGTTAAATTTTCATTATGCTGCAATACCATTTATTACCAGGAGGGGCGCATGTTCACAGAAAAGTTCACACACTTGCAATACCACCGTTTGCCAGTAGGACGTCAGCGTCTTACACACACACACATTTTTCTCATGAAAACCCCCCCAAAGGGGACATTGGAGATATTGATACTGGGCATATCAGGAAGCTGTTTTCTATGCTTTGAGAGGGTCTGCCGGTGGGGGACCCTGATTTTGGTCCCCACGGTGACACGAGTCCCCACCTTGTGAGTGTGTATTCAGGTCAAGGTCCCCATCGGTATAGAAATGCGCAGTACACACACACACACACACACACACACACACACACACACACACACACACACACACACAGTCATTACCACTTGTAGCATCTATTCAGCCTGCTCAACACGGACTCACAGATAGTCGTAATGCTGCATTCTGATTAGTTGAACTGAGGAACCAATTAGATTAGAGAAATAAAAAGACAAAAATAAAAAGATAAAGAGAGCATGGAGGTAATAATATAGCCAGACATTCTCCGTCGGATCTGTGTGGTTACTACCAATGCATTCATATGCAAACACAGGTACATGCTGCTATTACTAAATATCACTTAGGTTTGCGTTGCCAAACACACATTACAAACACAGTGTGCACAGTGCAGGGTAGCACTGTTGAACTCTGTCGCACTCACATCATTAGTTGTTGAGTAGTTTTGTGCAAAGAAAGTAAAATAAAGAAATAGAGAGAGAGAGAGAGAGAGAGAGAGAGAGAGAGAGAGAGAGAGAGTAAAATTGTTGTTGGTTTACTGCAGTGTTCTTTTGTCTCTCTCACTGCCCTGGCATGACTTCTCTCCATCTATTATTCTTGAGTTTCTTTCTAAAGCTGCTGCTGTTGTTGCTGCAATGTTTTTTTGCCATTGACATTTTTTTTCTCCTGCTCTCTCTCTCTCTCTCTCTCTCTCTCTCTCTGTAGGCTTCTTTCTATTTGTTTTCTGTCTCTCCATCTTTTAAACTTTCTTTAACTTCTTTTTTTTGCAGGACTCAGTCACTTTCCATTTGACCTTTGTGTGTGTGTGTGTGTGTGTGTGTGTGTGTGTGTTACTGTGTTACTTTTGTTCATGTAACAACAACTGTGTGTCAGCTGTGACACCTTTTAGGTTTTTAGCTGAGACCACCAGTTGTCACACTTATGATGATTGTCAGGTCCATCCATCCACCCACCTTTAACTTCCCATTAGCAGGTTTGCCGCCTTCCTTCCATTTCTCCGTCTCCTTCCTCATCTCACTATCGCTTTTTAGCTTCCCCATCCTCTGGATTTATATCACTAACTCCTTAAACTGCCCACTGTTTCCCACTCACCTCTGACATGAACGGCAAATACTAAAGGAAGGAAATGTGTGTGAGTCTGTACGCCTTTGTGGGTGTGTCTGAACATTGTTGAGCAGCACATCAGGAAGGAAGGAAGCAGCTAACTATGACAGGACAGGAGGTCTCCTTTACACACATAAACACAGACACAAACACATTTTAATTCCTTTATTTATGTTCACGTTGATGTCTTTGGGACGTACTTGAAGACAAACTCTGTCTTCAATTCCACCTATCGGCTTTATTAAATTGAGGGCAGGTCGGGGCAGCTTCTCAACATAACTGCTAAGGCATCCCTAACCTCTGTGGTATCACTTTCCAGTGAGGCATTCTACGTGAAATGTAATAAAGTTGGAACTTTATGGCATTATTAGGGTTAGTAAGTAATTTACTAATATAGACTAGCCTTAAGCCATTAGTATGAACACGTTTTGAGTTGCCAGGTTGTGAAAAAATCCTTTTGAATGGTGTTTATCCTCCTACAAACATTTGCTTTGTCTTTAGCTCTTTAGCTCATTAGGTGACCCCTCCAGTGGATCATTTGACCACTTAACTCCTGGCAGTAAAACACTGCAGAGCCAAATTCCATTTATTACCAACTTACTAACAATTACGCCTGCAGACTTGATGGATTGCTTAAAAAAAACCTTTATTAATGACTTACTAACATTTATAACTGCAGACATGATTGCTAAGTAGAAAGTAAGAAACCCATTTAGTAATGTAATTGGCAGTGGTTCTAACTTGCATCCATCAAGGTCCATTGGAGGGGTGTTCCTGATGAATGAAATTGCTAGCTAAAAAGATGCAAGGGTGATACTGGAGCAGATTTAACCAAAGGGATTTGGCAACCTAAATGTTGTTCTTATGAACGGCCTCTAACTCAAAAGAATGAGTTATTAATTATAAGTGAAGTAATTTGTTACAACATATAACCCCTTTATAGAGAGTGCTCTTTTAGAAAGTGGTACCACATTTGCAAACCACACACATACAAACACAAGCAGACTGCACTCATAAACCAACCTATGAGACAGAATCAAAACAGACATTTGCCAGCTGTTCTTCTTTACAACATCAGATGTTTTGACTGTCAAATTGTTGCACAGTTTGAAAGCAGAAAGCACACCCCATGAATGTTTCTAGATTGTTATAGATAAAATATAACTGTGTATCCCCAACTTACATGTTATCAATTCTATCAAGTCTTTCTATACAATTTAAATAGATTTATACACATGACATCATTCACAGGAAATCAGAGATTTTTGATGCAAACATGAGCAGTGAACCTATCATGAAGCAAATGAGAAAGATTGAGGTGGTATGGGCCTGTAATCTGGCTTTAGCTGTGAAAATGAAAGATGAGTAGCTGAGGAGGTTATCAATTGACATCAATTGCATAGCTCTTAAATATCTCATTACAGAGTGATCATCAGCGAGCCTGGGAACTAGAGGAATCTGCCGAGCTCATGATCATCAGCAGAAGGAAATGGCAGTTTTTCCACTAAGTTAAACCAGTGCAGAGTTGTTGTTGTTGCTGTAAATCCACTCAAAGCCTCTCTGCATTAGCAGTGAGTGACATTGACCCTCACATGGATCAAAGGATCAGTTATGATGTCCTTCGAAATAATTATAGTTTCAGAGTCAGTCCAGTGCAGGGTCACTCCAGTTGTTACACAGCAGTCACTCAAGTCATAAAAGACAGATCATAGAACAAAGCCAACTGAGCATGTGTCCGTTTTGCAGCTGGAAGCCCAGAAAAGCTGGCTTGTCCTCTTTTGCCAGGTCTTGTGTACAAAAACAGATAATCTCTCCCCAAGCTCCCCGTTAGTTTTATCATCATTACTCCACATGCTCAGCTAATCGACTGCCTCGTAGCGTCGCAGATCCACTCCACATTTTGTACACTGAACCTTCCTTTTGAGTGTTTAAGCACTTACTTACAAAGCAAACGATGCTTGATTTTAGACAGAGAATAGCCTCCAATTCCATCAGCAGTGAACTCTCAATCAGGTCCAGTTTAGGAACAAACTCAGAAATTATACAACTAACCAGCTGTTTCTAACTACCTGCTAGATATGTATATGTTTCATGTAAACTACACAAATGCAGAAAATACACTTTGATTTACTGGTGAATTACCTCAAAGTCTGTCCTACACAAATACACACAAAACCATTAACAGACATATACAGTATCTCACAAAAGTGAGTACACCCCTCACATTTTAGTAAATATTTCATTATATCCTTTAACGGGACAACACTGAAGAAATTACACAGAGATTGGCATGGGGTACTTTCCATAAAATCATCTCTCAATGCAAATCAAACCAGCTATTAGGCTAACCAACATAAAACCATGCCGCTCTCTAGGTATGGTGAAGGGTATGTGATGATGTGGGGCTATTTTAATTCCAAAGGCCAAGGGAACTTTATCAGGATGCATAGTATCCTGGATCCATGAAATAACTGGCCTTTAAAAATACAAATCTGCCTGCCTCTATGGGAATTTAACATAGGGGTGTACTCACTTTTGTTGCCAGCGGTTTAGACATTAATGGCTGTGTGTTGAGTTATTTTGA
>NC_053113.1:26561350-26586350 GCF_010015445.1 Perca fluviatilis | reverse complement strand
TGAATCTCTTATGGAGTACAAAGTGGACCACAGTATTACCATATTTTTGTGGCCATATACAGCTCCAAATACTGTCAGTCGTGCAGTTTATATCCATCAAGTGTGTCCTCCCCTTTTCGGTTTTATTGCATTGATCACTGCTCGAGTTAAAATACTGGAAGCAGGATCTACAACGTTCTCCAATTCCCAACACCGTTCTTGAGAACAAACACCGAGGGACTCGAAGATAACAGGTAGGGCTTGACATGCATGAGTAGGAGCTGCAGCAGCGGAGAATGTGCAGTGAGTTGACAGCTTAAATCGATCGCCCATTTGGTAATGGGAGTAGGCGAGCTTGGTTGGTGCATCAGCGTCTAGAGCACAGTACAAGTTGAGTGGTGTGTGTGAACTAGCTTGCAGACTTTGATTAATTTTCTGTATTTGATCAGAAAAAGTACAGTATTGTGTCCAGACAATTTCAGTGTCTGGGTTTATATTGCATTATGAACATACTGTATATGCCATGATTTCAAATGAGAACATGAAATCTAAGTAATTTGTTTGTTTCTTTGTGTATGTGCATATAATTAATTCATATGGGTGGATTCAGCCAGGTTTGTTCCCTATAAAGTAGATAAATGCACATAAACAACATTTTCTAAGAAAGTGTTCTCTTTTAAATTTAGGGTTTGCTAGCTAATTTTGTCCTCCATCTAATCATGGTGAGAGCACAGAGCAGCCCTTAAAATACCACCCACCTGAGCTGCATTTTAAAAGAAAAACCCTCCTCTATGCAGCAAAAAGTCTGATGAGTGTTGATTCCCAGACAGAGGAAACAGACAAGCTGGGCATCCAACAGTAAACATTATGCATCAATAATAATTTGTAAATAAAACACCACAAAAGTCAGCAGATATCAGCCCTCTGTATGCGTAGCTAAAGTTGTATGGATCTATTTAGTTGGATCTACTTTCTTGAACCAGTAAAATAATACATTTTGGGAGCTTCCTGCTGTTTTAAGCTTTATTTATAGTGAACGTCATATATCCTGCTGTAAAACAAGTTTAAATTGCTAATTTTCATTTGATTTTAATGTCTCTGTACAATTGTGAGTTAAATGTCAGTTTAAAGTAGGGCTGTGCAATTAATTGAATTTCAATTTCAATTTCGATTTTGGCTCCCAACGATCACCAAAATTGAGAAAAAAACCATTTTCTGTTTTGCAAGAACACTCTTATTTTGTCTTGTGTTCTGAATGACACGCGCATGCGCACATCCGCCCCTCCCGAAGCCAGTCAGGGAGGCAAGTCGTGTGCATATCATCTGCTGGAATTTAAAAACTCAGCGCGAGTAAAGATGGCAGCAGCATTTGGTGAGCAAAAAAAGGCAAAACCAACTCAGTTGTCTGGGAACAGCTAACGTTAGCTAACCCTGCGGTCCCTCTGCCTTTGCCCCCTCACTGAACCGACTCACAGTAAAAGATTTTTTCTTTCTGTGAGATAAAGGACACTAACAGATTATACCCTGGACACTATCCATTATATCCAAATGTTAATGAGTAATCGTGTTAAATAATCGTGATTTCAATATTGACCAAAATAATCGTGATTATTATTTTTGCCATAATCGAGCAGCCATAATTTAAAGTTCACAACATCATTCTATCAATCGGGTATGTATTGTGGTTGGCTTAAAACATTACTCAGGCTCAGCCCATGAGAGTTTACCAACCACAACTGGTTTAATCTCTGATAAAATTGTGTATTTATATGCTTGTGTTGAGTAGCTGTAGCTAAAAAACATTTTAAATGTTATTACCAAAGTTTTTAAAGTTTTAAGCAGTAATTTGAATACTAAAAACCTACGATTACAGTTATTGTAACTGAAGAATATTGAATATCTATTCTGTTGCATGTGATTAACATAACATAATCACATAAGTCTTTTGACTCAGATATTTGCAGTAAGTCTGAAGTTAAGGGAAATATTTCCAGCCTTGCTTCTGCTTCTGGTTTTCTGTTATTTGGTGCTGGTTGTTTGGAGCCTTTATAATAATAAACACACATATTATTTGTACCCGTTCCAAAGTTAATGGCATATTGGGCTAAAATATGGTTATTTTGTTTATTTCATTCTTTCTCCTGCTGTGGTGGCATTTCTCCTGTTGCAGGGTTCACGATGGCTGAATGATGCAAATCCAAACACAGGGAAGAGAGTGTTTTAGTTAGTGTGCGATTATGTGCTATTGGGTTCAAAGTGAGAAGAAGACATTTGCACCATTGGGCTTTGCCTGCCACAGCGCTTTGAATCGCATATTCTGATAAATGACCACCGACACAAGGGCACCTTAACTTCACAACAACCCTCTGAGAATGCTATATATATTCGTGTTTGTATGTGCATGTGTCAGGGTAAGGGATTTTTCTTTGATAAATGGTCTGCGTTATTCACTGCTGCTGAATTTGATCTCAAGTGGATCCCTGCAGAGTATTGAGCAAGCTCGTTCTCTCTTTCCTTGTATGTGTGTGTGTCTACATACCTATACAGCCCACTAGCCTACATGCATCTATCTGCAGGTAAAAGTATGGTATGGTTGTATATTTGCTAGTGTGCAAACCCCCTACTGACTTGCTAAACTCAAAGAAGTATGAGTAGGCACTTGAGTGCCCTCCATTCATTCAGAAGGGCTAGCTAATAATGACACATTCACTGTCTTTTGGCTGAGTTAATACAATTAATAACAAGGCAAGAGCAGGCAAAGTAGATGCACACTGAGAGGCAGCACACAGTGTTGCAGTGGGTTATTTTTCTTAATCAGGGTCTTGCATTGTGTTTTTCTTAGAATGGCTGCAGGGCATACAAGCGCTATATAAATAACATACCATTTGCCATGTACAATAGAATTAGTCTTTGGCTTGACTTTCTTCCCTTGAACATTACATATTTTATGTTGTTGTTATTTTAACCACCTTTTTCCTATTTGGAATCCCTCTTCACTGCAGTCCTTGTCACTGTTACAGCTGGTAGAAAAACGCTGGGTTTCTGTGGTGGAAAATGACTATTTTGTCTCTGCACCACTCGTGCACAGAAATATCAACTCTAGTCACTAGTTTTTAAGTATATATATAATTAACTAGCAATGACTTAGTCTATACAAAGAGAAAGTCAAATCTCTCCTTGCTAAAACATTTTATGGAAAGATGACATGACCATCAACTATTGTCAAGAGTTATTTTTCTAATGCCAATGAGTAGCTCATGCTTTCATAGGCGTCATAGTCATAATCTATATAGAAGCCATGTAATCCAGACTCACTAGCTCAGTTTTTGCTACATGACGTGACTTGCCACTTCTTGAAACTCTCAAGTTTTATAAAGAACTATTATAACTTGGCAATGCAGATAGTATTTAAAAAAAAAAACATGATTATACAACTGCATGCCATAAGTCATAAATAGTTTAAGGGAAATTTGACATTTCCAGTATTGTTGTTTAATCTTGTGTTTCTTCTACTTTCAAAATCGCAAGCAAAAACTAATAAAAGTTCCAAAAGTGTTGTGGCCATCCAGTGGGTGTTGAAATGATTACTGGTATGTCTAAGTGAAGGAGAAATTATCAATTTGTCTATTGTGCAGCCTACTTTACAGTAAATGATGTCAAGCTATGAGATTCATCTTTTTTGGTGAAAACTGATTTAGACCCACATTTTATGTCCTCACATAAGTTACCTGCTGCAAAGGACACTGATCACAGTGGTTAGTGGTGCTGTTGTGATGGATACAGATCAGAAAATCTTTGTCATAAAAAGTGAAGAATATAAAGAGAAAAAAGGTCGCTGATAATGAGCCCTGTAATCCCTATAGGGATGTGACTTAAGCCATGCATGGAAGTTTGAACATTTCTTCACTGTTTCTGAAGCCAATGTATAAAATCTATCTAAAATCTAAGGTGGGTGGCTTGCCCACGCTCCTTCTACAAAAAGAGTAGATGGTTTTCTCTTCAACTGGCATCGCTGCAGTATAGCTCACCACCAGCGAGGCCAAGTTAGATAAGGATGTGAGTGCAGAGGCAGGAGAGAGAGAGAGAGAGAGCATGAGTAATATACATTTTCCTAACCACAAGAACAGCAACCAAAGGGGAGGATGGATGGATGAATGGATGGATAGATAGATAGATAGATAGATAGATAGATAGATAGATAGATAGATAGATAGATAGATAGATAGATAGATAGATAGATAACACTACCTGTGGAAAAGGATGCATTTTTCTATTCACTTTTCATTTATCTTGTAATATCTTGCAGTGTTTTTTGGGGGGTGTTTGTGTGTTTTAGTGCTTTTCTTTTTCAGTCCCATTCAATTTGCAGTCCTTTCATATAGTAGCATTACTGAATGGAGACTTTAAGGGGAGGGAGAATGAGGGGAGGGAGAATAAAAGGCAGAGAAGAATGAAAAGAGCAGAGGAAGTGAGTGAAAGAACAGCGAGAGAAGAGTCAGTATGCTATGCAATTTCCCAGAGGGATTGAACTAAAAGAGAAGGGCGTGTCCCTTTCTCCCTTTCTCTCTGACTTGCTCACAACCAGTTTATGTCTGCCTGTGCAGGCAATGTACGAGGGGGGGGCGGGGGGGGGGTTCACCTACACAGTGTGCCACTCTCAGTATTGACCTTCATGTATCCCTAACATGCTACAGTTTTCCCATTCGTTTTCAATTTCAATAACCAGCCACTTACACCAGAAGTGTGTGTCTTTGTGAGGGTATTTATGTGTGTGCGGGTGTGTTTTTATTTGTTGTTTAGATGTTTTATCACTTTACAGTATCACCTTTTTAGATCTTAGTTGACTGACTTATTGATCTAATTTGCACCAATGATCGAGATTGATCTTCCATTTCCAAACACACACACGCACTTCCACACACACACACCTACACATTCATGCACTCAAGCTAGCGCTTAAAATTTTCCATAGTCACAGAGGTCAGCATCCCCCAGGCTTATGTACCTTTTACTCTAAAAGCTCAGCTGTGTCAAGGGGGATGCATCAACACATGTGAGTGGCTTTTAGATATCCCTGTGGAGAAACTGACAGTTAACTGCAAGGCAAATATGAGCTTCTATATCTCTATGGACAGTAAATGTAAAAATGATTTCTATTTTGCACACCAAAATGTCCAGTCAGTAAATGTTTGCACACACTTGAACATATTCTATAACTCACACAATTACCATAAATGCTTATTGCAAAGAACTTTATTACTTTTTATATGCATATAAAAGTGTGTATCTACCTGTTATTTTATGCAAGAAAGCCCTATTAATAAGAAAGTTTTTTTTGGGAATATCACAGCTGCAATGTCTCCAGTTTAATTCTGGCCAGGAACCTTCCCTTCTCTCCACTGTGCTATCTAAGCCAAAATGCAGCTAAAATATAATAAAAAAAATGGAGCCTGTACTTATTCCACCACCACCAGCAGCATCCCCACTTTCAGACTAGTCCTGTTGGGAAAGTTTCCCCAAGATACTAACAGAGGGTTCTTATCCATGAAGCCTTTCTCTATTAAAAGTAAAAACATGAAGTACCTCCATTTAGGCAGAATTGAAATCCTACAGTTGTACAGCTTGTTTATCAGTCACTAGTCTATATCGACGACATTTAGGGGATTGCTCCAGTGCTGCCGGAAGATCTGCCGGATGTCCCTCATTTTCGGCCCGATGTCTGTTACCTTCCACTTTTTTATGAGGACTATGGTTAACTGCTCCTCAGATCTCTGCATAGTAAATCTAGACTGCTAGCTAGACTATCTGTTTTTTGTTGCATGACTAAAACAACTTTTGAACGAGCACATGTTCCACTAAAACAGCTTCCTTCCAGAGGCTATTTTGCAGAGAGACCGTTATTGTTTCCGGAGCTTTACGCCACCCAAGACAATTGTGATTGGTTTAAATAAATGTCTAATAAACCAGAGAACTAATCAGTCACATACTCACTCTGTCTCATGTCAGGCTCTTGAAGCGGTGAGGATTAGTGATGTTACGTTCTGTGCCGAGGCTTTGGAGCGTGTGTCGAGAAATCATGCAGTTTTCCGTGAAGCACATATTGAGGCTTTTATCGTTTTAGACCAATGACGTCATTGATGACGTCCGAAGCCTCGCTGCCCATCCATACCACGTGACTGGTTTAGGAAGTGGTTTAATTATACATCACAGATCTACACAAGCAAATTCCAGTTTTAGAATACTAATATTGCCCATCCTGCAATTATTATATTATGATCAAAGAATTGATTTACACACATTTGATAGCCACATTAATCTCAAGGCAATTAGTTTATTGTACAATGTTATGTTATGTTATGTTATACAATCATTATATACTACCAGAAATCTTAAAGATACAGGGTTTGATCATTAAATATAGGTTTTTTCTTCTTCTCTTTTTTTCTTTAATCTAAGAATGTAACCTGATGTAACCTGGTCTTGGCGGTATGCACATTAAAATGTTTGTGTGTGATACGCCATGAATCAAAGAAGAAAAAGAAGAAGAAGGAGAAGGAGGAGAAAGAGAAGAAGAAGAAGGAGAAGGAGAAGGCCCAGCAGACTGCATGGAACCATGCCAGAGTGTGGAACACTGATGAGCTCAAAAGAAATAAAGGTTGTCAGAAAGACGATCCAAAAAGTAACTAAATGTGCGCGCTACAAAAGATACTTTTTTTCTGTCAACTAAATAAATATACAGATGTATTTAAAAAATAAACACTTTGGCCAAACAAAGTGCCAAACAGACTTGAAACTTAAAACTACACCATTTCACTGCTCTATAACTCTTTGCAGATAATGGACTCACATTGCGGAAGGATGACTTGTTTGATATGGTGGGTGGGGATGTTGTTCACAGTCATCAGGCCAAATGTCAGGTAGGAAAGGGAGGCCTTAAAGCTCAGCATACGCTCTGATATTTTCGTCAGAGTTTAAATGGGAGTTATAGCAGCGAGCCACCGAGTGCATCGAGGCATCACCAGCGGCATACGAGCTGCAGCACGAGAATCATTATATGGTGTTTTGATTAGGAGTTTCTGCCTGAGGGTGTAGCTGCTGTCACCTGCAGTGTTGATGCAGAGGTTATGACGGTTTTATCGGTGATAACACAAATATTTGTGTGGTTAACATTATGTGAAATTGAAGCACAGTGTTTCTCTGATAAATAATTTGTGAAGTCGCAAAAGCTGCACACTGAGATGACTCCCCTTTGCTGCTCTGACTGAGAATAAATGGACCAGTCAGGCCTCAAGCAAACAGATTCACATCACAAATAAGTCTTCCCCAGTTTCAAATTTTGATGTGTATAGTATGAAGGTAAATATGGTGCAAAACGTGAGAGCTTGTAGAATACAATGTGAGAACTTGCAGAACAAAAAAATTTAACTTGTATGTTAAAATTTGCACTTGTAAAATAAAAATTTGCACTTGTAAAATAAAAATTTGCACTTGTAAAATAAAAATTTGCACTTGTAAAATAAAAATGTGCACTTGTAAAATAAAAATTTGCACTTGTAAAATAAAAATTTGCACTTGTAAAAATTATTCACATTTGAAGTCACAAAGAAAAAAACATGAGAGCTTGTAAAAAAATCTGAACTTGTAAATTGAAATTTGCACTTGTAGAAAAAATATTCACAAATGTGTAGATTGATATTTGCATGAACACAATGACAGCTGCAAACTTGTAATGCAACATTTACTCATGTACTTTTTTTTTTACTCAGGTTGATTTTCCATCACAACCACAACTCAGTGATTACAACCTCTCGAATCTGTCACTGTATGCGCTCTCTGCATCACCAAGAGGCGAATCTGCCTCGACTTTTGCAACACTTGTTCGCGTACATTTGGTGCAAAACTAATTTGTACCTGTGGACTTAGGCTGTGGAGCTCTGATCCAACAGAACGGGGAAAGCAGGGTTTCTATCGCCAGATGAGGGACAACTCTGTCCGGCTTATTTAGCTATGTCGCATGGAAGCCTGGTTGAATAGCAAGCTAGCGTTAGCTAACTAACCAACCAGCCTGCTACGGGTGCGGGGCTCTCTGTGTCCGGCGGACGCTTGCACCTGCAGGTCGAGGTGCGCAGCCGAGCTTTCTGGCAATAATAGCGATGTTGCTCCGCTGGCCGATACCCGCTGGTGACGGTCTGCGTGCGGCTGCAGGACCTGGAGCTCACCGCCAGTGTTTTCAGTTTGACTGTTAAAAAGTGTTAAGATAATTAAAAGGTATTTATTTAGAATCAGGCTGGTTGGTTAGTTAGCTAACGCTAGCTTGCTATTCAACCAGGCTTCCATGCGACATAGCTAAATAAGCCGGACAGAGTTGTCCCTCATCTGGCGATAGAAACTCTGCTTTTCCCGTTCTGTTGGATCAGAGCTCCACAGCCTAAGTCCACAGGTACAAATTGGTTTTGCACCAAATGTAGCCGTAACAAGTGTTGCAAATTGGTTGCGAAGTGCCTCTTGCGGTGGCCTTGAGCGGGCGCATACAGTGACAGATTCGGAGGTTGTAATCACTGAGTTGTGGTTGTGATGGAAAATCAACCTGAAAAAAAAAAGTACATGAGTAAATGTTGCATTACAAGTTTGCAGCTGTCGTGTGTTCATGCAAATATCAATCTACACATTTGTGAATATTTTTCTACAAGTGCAAATTTCAATTTACAAGTTCAGATTTTTTTATATACCTCTCTTTTTTTCTTTTGTGACTTCAAATGTTAATAATTACCAAGTGCAAATTTTATTTTACAAGTGCAAATTTTTATTTTACAAGTGCACATTTTTTTTTACAAGTGCAAATTTTTATTTTACAAGTGCAAATTTTATTTTACCGAGCATACTTATATTATTACGAAGTGCAAATTTTAACATACAAGTTAAATTTTTTGTTTTACGTTCTGACTACACTGATATCTCTAAAGCTCTCACGTTTTGCACCATATTTACCTTCATAGTATAGCTTTAACATACAATTATACTGAAAAAAGTTTGAAAATTTATTCTGAGAGGAAGTTTGTGTAGTTCATGCGCAGTGCGTGATTGATGTCAACAGACTCTTCATAAATGTGAGTTAAATTAGCTACGTTATGTGAGATATACCCATGTTTTCATTGAATCTGCTTTAATAAAGCACTTGATGTTGCAGCTGTTTTATTCTGAGGCTTTGATTTCTCACATCTTTTGCTTGGGTTTGTTTTTGAAATGTAATCTTAAATTGCATTCCTGCTACTATTATAAAATAATAATCTTGTCTGGAGAGAAAAAAAGCATTTTCTGAAAGTTTTTGAAAGAGTGTGGTGCAATTGTGTTAAATGTAAAAAAATGATGTGACTTATTTACAAGAAGTGGAAGTAGACTAAACATTAAGGATGGGTATCGCCTCTGATTGATTTCCCAATTCGATCCGATTCAATATTGATTCGATTAGGGATATTTCAGTTCCAATACAAATATTTACAAACTTTTTTTTTTTTTAAAGATTATTTTTTGGGGCTTTTTCCTTTATTATATTGACAGTGGATAGACATGAAAGGGGGAGAGAGATGGGGGATGACATGTAACAAAGGGACGCAGGTTGGATTCAAACTTGGGCCGCTGCAAAGGACTCAGCCTACTGGGGGCGAGCGCTCTTACTGGGTGAGCTAGAGGCGCCCCATATTTACAAACTTTTTAAAAGATTTTTAGAACTAATGCTGTAAATTGTACAAACAACCCTCTAACCTGGTGTGTTGTAAAAAAATAAAATAAAATTGGTTACAATAGTAATTGACCCCAAAGCAGTTACATTAAAGCTATAGTGCGTAGTTTCTGCCTCCCCCATGAGAAATTCTAAGTAATGACTAAGTAATGACAACAAAATCTTTTTATCCATATGACACAAGCCTTCTGTGATCGTGCACCACCCCCACCCGTCCTCCACACAGTTGCTTGTAGCCAAGGAGGACACGAAGGATTAAAAAAAAAAAACATGATGGACTCTTCAGAAGAGGTAATTATCATCACTCGAATTTCTGCGCCTGAAAGTAGCCAGAGGACACTTTTCTAAACATAGCCATACTGAGAAATACTGAGAGCGTTTTGTGGAACTGATAGTCTTTATTAGCTTTGTATTAACTCACTTGGCAATGGCTGCGTTCATTAATATAAAAAAGTTACACACTAAAGCTTTAATTGACTTTTTATTTAACATGAACCCACTACAGCAGTCAACACAGGGCCAGTTTACAGACTCTACAGTCAGTCATAGTCAAGTGTGTTATTACTCTTAGTTTACTTTCAGTGCGACTTTCTCTGCCGACTTTAGTGACGTTGTAATGCTATGTTTCATATCTGCATATCTGTTTGGGATTTCCACTTCACCTAAATATTTGCGTGTTGGTAAAACATAGCCTGGTTCTAGTAACTTAATGATGCTTCGTAAGCCATCATCATGCTGTACGGGCGTATATCCTTGCAAATTCCGACAGCCTCACTTATTTTTTTGGCATGCGAGAAAACACCTTCTCATGCGTTTCCTTTATTTTCATGACTATTTACATTGTAGATTCTCACTGAAGGCATCAAAACTATGAATGAACACATATGGAATTATGTACTTAACGAAAAAGTGTGAAATAACTGAAAACGTGTTATATTTTAGATTCCTCAAAGGAGCCACCCTTTGCTCTGATTACTGCTTTGCATTCTCTTGATGAGCTTCAAGAGGTAGTCACCTGAAATGGTTTTCCAACAGTCTTGAAGGAGTTCCCAGAGATGCTTAGCACTTGTTGGCCCTTCTGCCTTCACTCTGCGGTCCAGCTCACCCCAAACCATCTCGATTGGGTTCAGGTCCGGTGACTGTGGAGGCCAGGTCATCTGGCGCAGCACTCCATCACTCTCCTTCTTGGTCAAATAGCCCTTACACAGCCTGGAAGTGTGTTTGGGGTCATTGTCCTGTTGAAAAATAAATGATGGTCCAACTAAACGCAAACCGGATGGGATGGCATGTCGCTGCAGGATGCTGTGGTAGCCATGCTGGTTCAGTATGCCTTCAATTTTGAATACATCCCCAACAGTGTCACCAGCAAAGCACCACCACACCATCACACCTCCTCCTCCATGCTTCACGGTGGGAACCAGGCATGTAGAATCTATCCGTTCACCTTTTCTGCATCGCACAAAGACACGGCGGTTGGAACCAAAGATCTCAAATTTGGACTCATCAGACTAAAGCACAGATTTCCACTGGTCTAATGTCCATTCCTTGTGTTTCTTGGCCCAAACAAATCTCTTCTGCTTGTTGCCTCTCCTTAGCAGTGGTTTCCTAGCAGCTACTTGACCATGAAGGCCGGTCCGATCACGCAGTCTCCTCTTAACAGTTGTTCTAGAGATGTCTGCTGCTAGAACTCTGTGTGGCATTCATCTGGTCTCTAATCTGAGCTGCTGTTAACTTGCGATTTCTGAGGCTGGTGACTCGGATGAACTTATCCTCAGCAGCAGAGGTGACTCTTGGTCTTCCTTTACTGGGGCGGTCCTCATGTGAGCCAGTTTCATTGTAGCGCTTGATGTTTTTTGCGACTGCACTTGGGGACACATTCAAAGTTTTTGCAATTTTCCGGACTGACTTTAACTTCATTTGTTAAAGTAATGATGGCCACTCGTTTCTCTTTACTTAGCTGATTGGTTCTTGCCATAATATGAATTCTAACAGTTGTCCAATAGGGCTGTCGGCTGTGTATCAACCTGACTTCTGCACAACACAACTGATGGTCCCAACCCCATTAATAAGGTAAAGAATTCATAGTTTTGATGCTTTCAGTGAGAATCTACAATGTAAATAGTCATGAAAATAAAGAAAACGCATTGAATGAGAAGAAATGTCCAAACTTTTGGCCTGTACTGTATATATATATATATATATATATATATATATATATATATATTATATACACACAGTATATATATATATATATATATATATATGATGTTTTTGCAGGTTGCGTATCTGGGTGATGTAGTATCTGGGATTTGTAGTATTTCTACAATATTTCGATACTACAATATAAAATTTTGCACATCTTGCGTATGACTTTGCTTTTGTCTAGCTCTTCTCCATCTTTATAGTTTTTAAATGCAACCAGATCTGCCTTTAGGGTTAGTAGTTCCTTCACTGGAGCAACTTCCGGCATGTTTTGATTCATACTGGTCTCATGAAGTGGCTTATGTATGACACGCCAATACGTATGCCATTATTGGCGTGCATACTCGTTTTTTAGCATGTTTATCAACTCTGTTTGGCCTCCATTTACTTACATTACCTTGCAATTGCGTGTGAATTGACACCGTAGGAAGTAGTATGAAAGAGCAAAAAGCCATGTTGGTCTGGGTGGAGGATGGGTAAAACTCAGGACTTTCACCCATGGGCGAGCGGGGATCGCGTCCCATGTTTGACTATGTGTCCTGTGTGTGATGTTTCCTTCCCACATTTGTTGTTTTCCTAATCCCAACCCTGTTCTTTTCCAAAACCCAACCAGTTCTTTTCCTAAACCCAACCTGCGTGTGACGTTTCCTAAACCCAACCCTGTTCTTTTCCTAATCCCAACAGTCTCTTCGTGTGACGTTCCTAAATCCAACCGTAGCCCTGTGATAACACGTAGCCTCGCGATAGCACGGCACGTGGCTTTAGAAAGTGCCACGTGGCGTGTATGTTTACCCTGTGACGTTGCAGACGTCTAATTGCGCAAAGAACCAAAAGGCTGGCCACTGGAGACTAACCGTGTTAAAGGTCACGCATCCACAAGGAAAGGCATATATTAAAAGATAACCAAGGGATTTAATGAATCAATATCGGATCATTCAAATGAAAATCGATTTGAAAGAGAAAATGTATTGTTTTTAAAGCCCAGCCCTACTAAATATACTAAGCACTTCATAAAAAGTACTTTAACTTTAAAAGAATATAAATTACAATTACAAACAGACCAGAGTGGGTAATATTGTACTGAATCAGCTATAAAGCGGCCCGGCTATCAGCACTTTGATATGTGAGTTTTCAAGGCCACAGGAGACCGCTAAGAGAGGTCAGCTGTGCCCAAATTGCAGGTGTATCAGTCCGTTCAACTGAAAAATTATTTCATGAGTGAAGAAAATCATAACAGCAAACACAGACAAACTGCTTTACCAAAGAGAAATAAAGGTCGCTAATAGAAACTAACCAAGAGCGAATGATGAATGCAAAGATGATTTAGTAACTTCATGAAGAGAGTTCATGTTATTTTGTCTAACCTCTGTCGACCTGCAGTTGGCCCTGACTTTGACATAAGCTATTGGATCTTGAACAACACTGAAGCTTTTCATGTCTCTACTGTCGGCTCGTCCATGATGCAACTTGGCAGCTCATCAACCAAAACAAAAAGTTAACTAGTGGCATCTCCATATTAAACTGTCATATTAGCTTTTCTCCTTTTCCTGTTTTTCTGTCCTTCGCTGTCTATTCTTTGTCTTTTCGTGTTTTTTTCTGCATCTCTTTATTGTGCAGACATATCACACACATTTCCATGACAACTAGATACTCTTGAACTTCTTAGAGCTACTCATCCTTTGAAGAGTCTTGCCATGTCGGGTTTCAGGGGCTCAACTGCAATCCACGTCCAAATATGTAACTGCTAAACCACTCGACAGGCGTGCAGAACAGTGTGTGTCTAATATGTCATTCAGTACTGCTTAAACGCAGCTAAAATGTCAGAGTGATGTTGACGCTCTCCATCTCTTCACTTTGTTTTTATCAGGCATGGACCCTCCAGCTCTTTACTCTTGATGTTTACGGGTTCAAAAACATTACTAAATGTATTCACACTCAATTATTCAATACATTGCAGGTAGTTTCAGCAACAGGAGCCAAATTTGAAAGAACCCATTCTGTTAACACAATGTAAAAAAAAATCACTGGTGAGACTGAAGGCATAAAACCAAACTAATGTGTCCCAGCCTGTTAAAAAACAGAAGGATTTTATTGTGTTTCCACTCATGCCACTTTACATCCACAATGTAACTAAATGCTTCCTGAGGGCTGTGATATAAAATGAAAAGTAAATGACAGAAATTGATTCCAGTACTGATGGGATTGCTAACACAGTACACCTTATTTCCAGACCTAAAACTCATTAAAGATTTAAAAAAAGAAAGAAAGAAAAAAAAACTATAATAAATAAAGATATTGAATGAAAGATAGCAACCATCATGTAAAATCGTCATCATCTTGAGCAGGTATGTGTTGTCAAAATAGACAAACTCCTACACCAGCTTCACCAGCTGTCCCGCGTCGGCAACGACCCCAAACAACACAGAACATTGACCCTGCCAAAACACGTGCGCATGAAACATCCGAAAGAATTCGAGCCGCGCATCCACAGACAGCAGCCAAAATGCAGCAACCCCAGGTACGGCAAAGGTAGGACAGGCACAGCTAAAAACTTGTGTTAACCAAATAGTGCCTCTCCCGGGCTGTCAGCCGTTCTTATTATTTCTTTATTTGAAAGGGGACAGTGAACATTAATCAACAATAAAACAATGCAAATGTGCCCGAGTTAGCTCAAAAGTGCTAATTTTCATCGGTAGTTCCCCAGTTCTCTCTACAGTGGAAGCGGAGCGACCGAACGGCCGGCTTCTGCTCGTTAGCTTACATTAGCTTTCTAAATTCACCCACCCAACATGCCTTCATCATACACTGGTTAGTGAAAATTTGCCAAACAAAATTGTCACTCATCTGGCAATAGCGATGCGCTTTCCTACGATGTGAAAAGAGCGTGTGAATTCAACATTAAGTTGTTACATTTAACTATTTTAGAGGCTGTGGACGTTGTTTACTTCATTAATGTGTTTGCTGTGTTAATGGACTGAGGATGGGAGTAGGATTCGGTATTCGGTTTCGGATTTGGCAGAATCTTAACCAGTGGATTCGGTATTCGGCCGAACCCCAAAATCTGGATTCGGTGCATCCCTAATTTTTACTTTGTCAGGAATCTACTGACTGTTATCAATATTATTAATTCCAGCTGTTTTGTCTTCTACGTTGGAAAATAATAGCACTGAAAGTGTCGGGTATGATGGAATCATACACATGCACACTGAGAGATTAAACAATTGAGCCTTTACAGTAGTGTATTATCCTCCTCCACTGACTTTATGATGCAGCAAACTACTGTGTCTTTGCTGCTGTGTACGAGTCATCGCTTTTAGTGTGACTGCCTGTGGTTAGTCATCAGTTTGTATGTATATAACCTTGCATCAAATGTATAGGATTTATAAAATCAAATCTAGTCATCAAATGTTCTCCACCTGTAACACCTGCATGTATCAAAATGCCTTGAAGCTGTTACATATTTAAAGCAACATTGCGTAACATACTTTTTTTTTTGTACAATTTTTTGGAATAATCATTTTTGCTACTGTTACAACAGGTGAAGCTAACCTTTACTCTCTTTTGTGAACTGACCCCAGTTTATGAAAGCTTTCACAGTGTTTACTGTTCTCTACACCCACTGTGGGATAGCTTTTTTTTCTATGTTGTGCCATAAAGAATTTATTTCCTGCTGCTGTGTCTTCACTTTGATCTTTCTGTATGTTATTTTTTGCTATTGCTGGTCTTAAAACAAGCCTTGCACAGTATTGTAAAGAATGCAAGCCATTTATTGAAATTAATTCAAAATTAATTTCCTTGAATGCCTTTCAGCCTCTTGTACTTTTAGAGTTTTTCTCTACTCTACATGTAGACTAAGAGGACAATGATCATAAAATTAATACTACTGAAATGTGTCTTGCAGCTGTGTTGGAGAAATTGGTATCTTCCCCTGCGACAATAGATTTCTCCCTATAAGATCATCTGAACTTTTACCTTTTTTCTTCATATCTGAGATACAGGTAAGCCTGATGTCTGTCACCAATATGTTACATCAAAAGTTTAAACAACTCTTCTGCTGTTTTTTAGGCCATTTGGCCACTATAATGAGAGAAATACTATCCAAAATAGCAAAATGTGCCCATGAAATACAAGAAAGATCTATATATATATATATATATATATATATATATATATATATATATATATATATATGTTTTTTCAATTACATTTTGTAGCGAAACTAAGTTGCTGCCTTTAGTATGTTTATTCTGTAGTGTAGGAAGTGTTCATACATTGGTGATTGGGGTTGATGATGGGCAAACAAAGAACTGGAATTTGATGCTTTCGCTTAAATATATGGGGCCACAGTAAACATTTTTAATTATAATTTCATATATATATGGCGAGGTCAGCGACTCAAGTCTGTTCTGTGTGTTATGTGCCGTCATCCGTCTGAGGGGCCGTCGGCTTTCATTTTGGCCGATTTGACATGTATAATCGGCGGGGCGGGCACTGCCGGCAGTCAGATTCAAATGACCCATCTGATTGGTAGAGTGCTAACCCGGAAACGGGGAGTGGAATGAGCGTGACTAGAGTCTCTCAAAACTGACCTTTGTTGATCTGAAATGAAGACAGATTCAGCAACTGCATGGCCTATTTCTCGCAAATGTTTTCAGAAACTATTTTAGTACATTATGAGATTGTATTCTGAACAAGCCGCCATGACAGTCTGTCTTTGAATTTCCGGAGAAACCAGACCCATGTGACGCGTTGGTCCAATCAGCTGCCGGTTTTCATTTTGGGCAACAATACAGATTAGCGCGCCGCCATACGTCTCATTACGCTTTTGGTGTGTTCCGAGGCACTGTTTTGACCAACTCGGGGAGACTGATCAGTCCAACTACCTTTTTTGCCGAGGGTCGGCCGTCTGGTCAGTGTGTCTCACTTTTTTAAGGGTTACTAGATGGTTTTTAAACCATCTATAAAAAAAATGTATAGGACAGTTATCAATCCGCTGAAAGAAGTCCAGATGTGTGTTCTGTGCCGTCATCCGTCTGAGGGGCCGTCGGCTTTCATTTTGATTGGGGTTGATGATGGGCAAACAAAGAACTGGAATTTGATGCTTTCGCTTAAATATATATTATATATATATATATATATATATATATATATGTTTTTTGTTTTTTTTTTAAATAGATTTTATTAATTTTTAACCAACATACAAGTGCTCTCTGTGTTCACAAAAATATCAGAACAGGAAGGAAATAAACCACCATCCAAACCAAAATGACTTCAGGTAGCGCACGACTGTCCTTACCCCAAAAAGTTAAAGAAGAGAAGAAAAAAAATATATATATATCTATATATATATAGATATATATATATATATATTTAAAAAAAAATATGCTTTCGCTTTAATATTAATGAAAATAAAGTCACTTTTTCTAATTATCCAAGACCATGCATTTTTTTTGCTAAACCAAGTGCTTTAAAAAAACATTTAGCAAATTGGCAACATTCCCTCATTATGTCGACATATGAGTAGTATGTAAACGTCATCTCTAGGAGAAAATGATCACAAACACCTGTTTTAAAAAAGCACCCCATGTCATATTTCATCATATTTCCCACCAAATGTTTCCTTTAGTGAATGCAAGTTTGCAAGAGCACGTTTTGGCACGACACAGGAAGTTATGTGTCCTATGTTCATGGAAGAAGAAGCAACATTTCTTTGGTGTAAATAGAAGAAGAGCTGGGCTGTTAGTTTGAACTACAATAGCTTCCAAGTGTCCACTTTGATTCAGCAGCTGATTGCCTCCCAAGTGTTATGCCAGGCATTACAATACAGTGTTAAGTAAGGCTAATTACTTAAAGAGCCAGTCAACCAAACATCAACGAACCTTTCCATGATCTCTAACCCCTGACCTGTGTGGTTTGTTTTATTTCACCATTTTCCTTTCTGTCTCTGTTTCCGCTTTCACTTCCTGCATCTCATTCTGTTTCTGTCCATCCATTTCTCCATCTGCTGCTCTGCGGCCATCTGTGTCTCTGTGTCCTTTTCCCAGCATGCACTTACAGGATGCATCACTCGCCTGTCAAGCCTTTACAGTCAATTATCTGCATCTTCCAAAGAGCTAATATTATTGTTTACCCTGGCATTGATTAGCCAATAGCAGCCAGGTGGCCATTGATTATACCACCAATTGTATTGCTCCCTTGAGAAATGGGCTTGGGGGCAGTTACGAGTCACACAAATGCACACTTTTACAGGAAGACAGACAGACAGGCGGGCAGACCGACAGGCTGGCAGCTGCGTACATAGATTACAATAAAAAAAGGAAGGCACAGACAAAGCAAACACAAATGTCCTATAATATAATAATCATGATCATATTACGACGTTTTATTATGATATTTTGTTACGGTTCCTTATTACTATGCTGACAAAATCACATTTATGCCTCGGATCTCGGAAATGCAGTTAAACTGCTGGCACCTGTGCTGAGCATGACAAGCACACACGCACACACACACACACACACACACACACACACACACACACACACACACACACACGCACACACACACACGCACACACACACACTCACTATTGGACAAAAGGCAACATGTTAAATAGCAGTCCTGTTTAATAAAATCAAATGAGAATGAGATGATATTTTATCTATTCTAACCACATTCTGTGGCTCAGAAATCTTTTCTCAAGACAATACACCCAGTACACTGTGTATGTATGTATGTGTGTGTGTGTGTGTGTGTGTGTGTGTGTGTGTGTGTGTGTGTTTCACTTATTAAATAGGCCTTGTCTTGTTCTGTTCTTTAGGAAATTAACCTGACATTACTCTAATCTATCAGGATCACTATCCCTCCCCTCATCTTGTCTTTACCTCCTCTCTCTCCTTTCTCTTTCCTTCACTTCTGCACTTTTTCCTCTCAGTGATTCGCTATCTTTCTTTTTTTTTCATATTTTTTTTCTGTCTTCTTCCTTCTGTCTATTCAGTCTCAATTCTTTGCCTGATATGCCTCATTCAGCCGCTTTCTCTGATCCTATTCATCTTCACATTCCACTCAACTTTCCATCTTTTCTCATTTGCCCTCACTTTTTAATTTCTTCCCCTCCACCCTGTTCTTCTTCTAAACTATAATACTTTCTCCTCTGTTTCCATCTCTCTCTTCCTTCCATCTGTTCCATGTCCTATTCTCTCCCTGCATCTGTGTCTCTCCTTCTCTATTAATCTCTAAATCGGCTTCTCTCCATCATCTTGCTCCATTCTTCTTTTCTTACTTATCTTTTGAACCACCCCGGCACAGCCATTCATCTCGGGTGCATTCAAGTGCATCTGAACTTCAAGCTGAAACGGTCACTGAAGCAGTTTTCAGAATTTGTGTTCATGTGGAACTGAGACGAACTGAAATCAAACGTTGTGGAATACGTTAAAGCTGCTATGCATTCAGAAAAACAGGGAATAATAATCTGACAGTGCATTCATTTTATCGCAGGGTTGGTAACACTTTATAACCGTTATTAATAGATGGTAAATTGAGAGTTAAGTAATCTTTTGTTAATTGTCATTTAACTGTTAGCAAACAGTCATTTTACTGTTAACAAACAATGAAATTATAATTAAAAATGTTTACTGTGGCCAGTTTGGCTTAGTTGGTAGAACAGGCGCACATATACATAGAGGTGTATGCCTCAACGCAGAAGTCCAGGGTTCAAGTCCGACCTGAGACGTTTACCTTAGTAGTGCTGTAAATGAACAGTTTATTGTTACACACATTATATCCCTCATATACTATATTAGGTATCAGGTAATGATTACAAAATGTAAACCTTTAAGAAACCATTTTTAAAACATCTCTAAACATTACATAGCTAGATGGACCAGATATTCCTAAAGGCGCTGACACACCAAGCCGATAATCGGCCGTTGGACAGGCTGGCGAGGTCAGCGACTCAAGTCTGTTCTGTGTGTTATGTGCCGTCATCCGTCTGAGGGGCCGTCGGCTTTCATTTTGGCCGATTTGACATGTATAATCGGCGGGGCGGGCACTGCCGGCAGTCAGATTCAAATGACCCATCTGATTGGTAGAGTGCTAACCCGGAAACGGGGAGTGGAATGAGCGTGACTAGAGTCTCTCAAAAACTGACCTTTGTTGATCTGAAATGAAGACAGATTCAGCAACTGCATGGCCTATTTCTCGCTTAAAATGTTTTCAGAAACTATTTTAGTACATTATGAGATTGTATTCTGAACAAGCCGCCATGACAGTCTGTCTTTGAATTTCCGGAGAAACCAGACCCATGTGACGCGTTCGTCCAATCAGCTGCCGGTTTTCATTTTTGGGCAACAATACAGATTAGCGCCGCCTGCTGTATTACGTCTCGTCGCCTTGGTGTGTTCCGAGGCACTGTTTTGACCAACTCGGGGAGACTGATCAGTCCAACTACCTTTTCTGCCGAGGGTCGGCCGTCTGGTCAGTGTGTCTCACTTTTTTAAGGGTTACTAGATGGTTTTTAAACCATCTATAAAAAAAATATATAGGACAGTTATCAATCCGCTGAAAGAAGTCCAGATAACATATCAGTTGTGGCAAAAAGTGGGGAAACGTGGATCAACTTCTGTCCTCCAATTCCAGCAATGACATCAGATCTGGTGAGCGCCTATCGCTACATCTAGTAATCCTTAAAAAAGTGTTAGGAATATCTGGTACATCTATTTTATGTAATGTTTATAGATGTTTTAAAAATGGTTTCTTAAAGATTTAAAAAAAAAATTACCCAATACCTAATATAGTATATGAGGGATATAATGTGTGTAACAATAACTGTTAATTTACAGCACTACTAATAATTAGTAAACATTTTTAATTATAATTTAATTGTTTGTTAACAGTAAAATGATAGTTAAATGGCAATTAACTAAAGATTAATTAACTATCAATTTACCATCTATTAATGACGGTTATAGTGTTACCAACCCTGCGATAAAATGAATGCACTGTCAGATTATTATTCCGTTTTTCTGAATGCATAGCAGCTTTAACGTGTTCCACAACGTTTGATTTCAGTTCGTCTGAGTTCCACATTAACGCAAATTCTGAAAACTGTTTCAGTGACTGTTTCAGCTTGAAGTTCAGACCTAAATAATGTCATACCCTTATTGCCTCCCACAATGATTATTGTGTTCTGCTTCCTTCCACGTCCGGCCTCTGCTTTCAATGAGAAACAACATCAAGCAGCCAATGACAAAAGCTTTGACAGCACATAAGACAGGTGCAAAATGTTTTTCAACCCAGGCTATTTTCACCTGTCAATTTCAATGCCAGACTCGCCTGGAACCAGTACATGCACCTTTGTTTGTTTAACACAGTTTAATGATCAATTTTAATCATAATGGCGCAACAGCTGTTTATCAACTGTTGTCAGAGGTGGAAATGGGCTGGAACGCACCACAGCGCCATTGGAGGAATATAGAAGTTGTGATGGAACAATGTTCCAGCTGGGAATTTAAATATCTAGGGACTGTTTTTATTGGAGAAAACGGCCTGTGAAGACTCTGTAAGGCAGCAGTCAGCATGCATGTATGGTGTACAGTGTCAGGAAGAAAGCTGTCGAAAAACTGAAATCATAAAAGGAACGTGTGTGGTATCAGAATCAGACGTTATTCACCAAGTACATGTGTAAAATGAATTTGTTTTGTTGCAGGTGTCAGAACATCAAAATAAAGAAATACAATAGGAAAATAAGATTAAATAGCTGAAGAAGAGCGATAACAAACTAGTATGCCCAGTGTGCAAAGATACTGGTGGTACCAGATAAGTCCAGTGCAATCAGTGGTTTAGATAAATACATAGTGCAAACATTGATAGTTTGCAACTGTATTTGAGTACAATATGCATCATGTGCAAAGTATAGGGAATGGAGGAGATCAAGGAACTGTGATGGGTGACACATAGCTCTTTGACTTCCTCTATATAAAATCTCTTTTAGCCTTTGCACACATTCACATTTCGCAAATAAGGAGGCTGACTTCATTCTTGGCTGTCAGAATCAGCTCACAAACCCTGATATCACAGGTCCAGCTAGCGATACATGTATATTTATGTATAAAAAAGTTATGTATAGTTATATAGATTTTTAAAACTCCTAAATATCTATGTCAATATTGGCCTCAAAATTCCAGTATTGGTTGGGCTATAATCACAACCAACAACCCAACAAGCAGGTTAATGTTATCTACCAGGTGGTGATTTGCTCTCATGAGCACTCCTGAAATCTTAATATTTTTAATTTATATGCATAGGGGTCAATTATTAAAAAGAACAGAGACCATATGTGAAAAAAGTCACACCTCTTCTAATCAGTTAGAAAACATGATTACTCAGCATGAAGGAGAGAGAGGAGAGGAGAATATGTTTCTGAGTCTGAATACACAGTCTCATTGAGTATGTCTAATAAAATCAAAGGGGGGAAGCAGCAGCTCTTGACAGATTTCATTTAACTGAGAAGCTCTCATGGTAAACAGTTTGAGACTCCTGATGTGAAGTAAACTCAAGCTTATTAGAAAATGAACAGTCGAGCGTTCAGCATATTTTACATATACTGAAAAAAATGATTGTATTAATGCAGGAAAGAAAACATTTCTAATTACATTAGGATTTGTTTCAAGCTTCTCAATAGGAGGCTTTCCTGTAAATGTCTGCCATTTCCACCACCGCTAATCCAAATATTCAAAGAGTGGGAAAGAATAATAAAAGCAGATCATGAAATCAGTGATAAAAAGTGATAAACTCTAGTCGCCAAGGTGAAAAATGAACCTCCACAGCACATTTTCCTCCAAGTTGAACATTCATTACTATGCTCTACTCATAGCAGCACAGTTGGAGGGCAAGTTATGATACACTTATGTAAAAGTTGGAGCCGAATCTCCCTCAGTTCAGATATGCAAGAATATAAAACTGTTATCATACACAGAAGTGGAGACTGCAGCTTCATGCTAAAATGTGAAATCACTTCTATAATTTCAGTGTTTTGATTCTACTACCTGTTCCCATGTGTCAGCCTTTACTTTCTTTCTTTTCACCCCATTCATCTCAGTCTCCTCAGTCTGGAATCACTAGTTGGATTGTCACACTAGTTTGACTTTGATTCAAACATATTTAGTTTACTTTACAGCTTTGTTTTTGCTGTGAAGAACCACTGTAATATACTTCATATTTCCTGTTTTTGCTTTCACTTGACTGCAGTTGGGAAAATAGAAATACCAGTTAATAGGAGATCAAATATTATATTACATTACCACTGCAGATGAAAAAGACACTATTTAAAATGAAACTTAAAAACAAAGTATGGTCACTTTGGCATTTTATTCTGAAATATGAATGAACATTTTCAAACCTGTCAGGAGCTAACAGAAAATTAACGCGGCTATAATTATGATTATAAATAAATACGATTATTGATATGTCAAGTGACCAAAAAAAACGCATATTAATATATATATATATATATATATATATATATATATATGTTCAAAAGTTTTAGAACACCCCAATTTTTTTAGTTTTTTATTGAAATTTTAGCAGTTCAAGTCCAATGAATAGCTTGAAATGTTACAAAGGTAAGTGGTGAACTGCCTGAGGTTAAAAAAAAAAAAAGTAAGGTTACCCAAAACTGAAAAATAATGTACATTTCAGAATTTTACAAAAAGGCCTTTTTCAGGGAACAAGAAATGGGTAAACAACGTAAAGCTGTTCTGCAGCAATGGAGGTTTATCAAGCTTTGAAAGTTGGTGCTACCAATTCCCATAGGTGTTCCAACTTGTCTGGATTACTTACAACCCCCTCTGTTTGTATAAAAGTATTGTTTGAACACACTGTGGTACCGTACCCTCGTGAGCATTATTTGAACAGTGTTGTACTGCAGAAAGTAGTGTGTTGCCATAAAAATGGCGGGGAAAAGGCAATTAACAATAGAAGAGAGACAGACCATCATAACACTTAAGAATGTTGGTCTTTCCTACAGAGAAATTGCGAAGAAAGTCAAGTTGTCAGTGAGTACAGTATTCTTCACCATCAAAAGGCACTTAGAAACTGGGGAAACTGACAGGAAGAGGTCTAGCAGACCCAAAGCCACAACAGAATCAGAAGACAAGTTTCTGAGAGTCAACAGCTTGCCTGATAGGTGGCTCACAGGACAACAGCTTCAAGCACAGCTTAATAGTGGTCGTAATAAGCAAGTCTCAGTTTCAACTGTAAAGAGAAGACTTGGAGCTGCAGGTTTGATAGGTCGAGTTGCAGCAAGAAAGCCATTGCTAAGACGTCAGAATAAGAAAAAGAGGCTTGCCTCGGCCAAGAAACATCGTCAATGGACTACTGAAGACTGGAAGAAGGTGTTATGGACTGATGAATCAAATTTGAAATCTTCACGCAGGATTTTTGTACGCCGTCGTAGTTGAAAGGATGGTTCCTCAGTGTGTGACATCAACTGTCAAACATGGAGGAGGAAGCGTGATGATCTGGGTGTGTTTAGCTGGATCCAGGGTCGGTGACTTGTACAGAGTGAAAGGCACCCTGAACCAAAACTGCTACCACAGCATTTTGCAGCGCCATGGAGTACCCTCTGGTACGCGCCTAGTTGTTCAGGGGTTCATCCTACAGCAAGATAATGACACAAAACATAAGTCCAAGCTCTGTCAGAACAACCTTAGCAAAAAAAGAACAAGATGGTAAGCTTAAAAACATGGAGTGGCCAGCACAGTCACCAGACTGGTTTGGGATGAACTGGACAGAAAAGTGAACGCAAAACAACCTACAAGTGCCACACATTTATGGGAACTTCTGCAACAGAGTTGGGAAGAACTTTCTGAACAATATTTAATTTCCATTGTAGAAAGAATGCCACGAGTGTGTTCAGCTGTTATATCTGCCAAAGGGGGCTATTTTGATGAGTCAAAAATTTAGAATACATTTTGGTTCATAAATTGATTCCATGATTTGTTTTTTAACTTAAATTGTTCATTTGTTCTATTCTTTCATTTCAGAGTACAATAAGACATTGAACTGCATAAATTTCAATAA
>NC_053113.1:26551350-26556350 GCF_010015445.1 Perca fluviatilis | reverse complement strand
ATTATTTGGAACAGAACAGAGTAGGAAAAAAAAGATGAATGGCCTCCAACTACAGGCAGCCACCCGTAACACGCACATGCAATGGAAACAATTATATTTCCATTGATTCTGGGTTCATTTCAATTCTTGATTTGATTTATTCAGGACTTTCTTCATGCTGTGGGAAACATGGCTTTTAGTCTGATTATATCTACAGTTTGCTGTTGTGGCTGATTTTGAAAATTGGACTGAATACACCCTTAATATCATTGAAGCTTATTTGTCCATAATTTATATTACTAACATGCAGAGCACATACAGATGGACAGCAGAGTAGAACTGGATTGGAATCCATTATAACCAACATCAATTCAAGCTGATCACTACACAGCTGCAGTTCCTATTGAAAGAGCAAACTAAATATAGCGATTTTATGTGCCTCACAATTTGCCTCTCATTCACACTCACGCAGCAAAGCTACCACACTTCCACTCTGACATTTGGGGTCGGGGATTGAACCGCGAACCCTATCATTAGTAAGTGACCGAATCAGACACATGCAAGGAACAAATCATTTAACAAATCAGCTGCTCTACAGGGTTGAAATGTTGATTGTACACAAAAGATATGTAAACACTTTAATACCAACAGAACCGGATGGGGCTATTGCTATAACAGCAGTTATTACACATTATTTTGATTCGTGTACAACATGTTTATCTCGTTTTTTTCGTGGTGGCCAGCACGAAATGAGAACCATCTATACGGAGGTTGGGTTTAGTAAAAGATTAATGGGGAAAGCAAACGTCACACCCCGGGACACAGGCGCGGGGGAGGACGCCTCACACGCTGGGATCTGGCTTTCCATACGGGGGAGGACGCCTCACATGCTGGGAGACGGCCGCAGAGAACACGCGACAATAACGGGGAAACAAAACGCCACATGTGGGACGCGATCCCCGGCCTCCAAACTGAATTGTTTGACCCATCTACCACCCCAACCAACCTCCTTACGCAGATTTTCAACATTTCATACTACTCGCTATCGTAGTCGTGCTGTGATCACGACATATGCTTCCCCTTAAAATACATTAGTTTACATTTTCGTGCTGGCCACCACGGAAAAAACATCCCCGTGAACATGAATCAATAGATTAAATAACGTGACCATTTCATGAACTGCCAGGATACTGGGTTGCTAATTCACACCATCAGCCTTCAGCCAAACACCAATACTTACTTTGGACTGTAAAACCAAACCTAAGAAGGTTTTTTGTTTACATTAGTGTTTTGCTCCATTTTGATTTTGTGTCATTACATCTGACAAATATATAAGAAACAAACAAGTTCACTAGCTGAGGTCAAGTCATGCATTTCTAACAGTTAAAGTAACAACTAAAAATAGCAACTTCTGTGTCTCAGCAAGAGTCGCATATCATTTTTAATCAGATCACCCACCGCATGAGTAGCTATATCGCTATTAATAATTTGCATCAATATCACTTTTGATGGCTCAGGTCTATTTCCAAGTAATTAAGTGTCTTTAACCTGCAAACTGACTTTGTCTGCACACTGAAGAGGCAACTATTTGTCACGTGGTTAAGCACACTAAGTTTGTTTGTTATAGTAAATCGGTTTCTGCTTTGTGTCTGAGCTCTAGTTGCTGCCGAGCCGTTAAGGGACTCTTCCTGAAAATTGGATTCAGACAATTTCCTCAAACTGTCATCACAGCAGCTCTATCATATTGCTGGACGGGAGGAACTGTGTGATGGCTCAGGGCATAATGTGTATATAAAACGTTGACCCTGTGAGAAAAAGCTTTATTTCATTTAATCTCCAAAGAGGCCTTTGCTTCTGATTCTTTTTTGACATGAATTCATAGATTGCTTTTTTTACTTATACAATTTTATTTTGCTGGTTTGAATGCCTGCAAGCAGAGATGCTGAATGGATGGAACTGGCAGCTAAGTAAAGTTAAAGCAAAGCAGCATAGTGTTTTCTAAAGAGCACTCCTAAAACCAAAAAGTATGTAAGGAAGGATAAAGTAAGTAAAAAGCAATGCAAATGTAATCTAGATACAAACATGCCCATTAATATTTTCCTCTGGGAGGGTCAGAGTAGAAACTCAGCTTTAACGGTAAAGACCTACACTTACTCCCAGCAGTCACAGTAAAAAATGTTAAATGAATTACATTAACATTTTTATTAGATTTTAATAAAATAGCAGGCTAAAGGATAAACTTAAAATGTTCTTGTTCAAAAGAAAAATCAAGCACCTACAGTATGTGTGTACTTAACAGTAGTCAGGATAAGCAGATGTACATAGCCTGACATCCAACGCTGGATATCCCTCCCCTTAAGCTTTCTCCGCTATCTATTTTGCAAGGGCACCGTTGCTGCATCCGGGCTGAGCGCCGCCCAGGATGGTTGTGATTGGTTTAAAGAAATACAAACAAGCCAGAGCGTTTTTCCCCCCTATCCCAGGATACATAAGCAGTGCCAGACCATACTCCAGTGCTCACACAGCGCTGTGGAGATAGGTCTGGCAATGTGAAACTAAATAAACAGGCAGTGACCTCCAATCAGTTTTGCATAAAGTGTAATCTGTGGTCGGAGAAGTTTTTTCATTTTTTCTCCCTGCAGGCTGTTGGGATGAGTGGAGTTGAAATAAGGTGAGAGAGATGTCTATTTGCTGCTCCGTCACTCTGATCCCCATCTGTTTTGTGCGTCATTCACTCCTCGGGAGACCACCTCTTTTTCTCTCCTTTGTCTCTCCCTCTCTCCCTACGCACCTTCAAGTCAAATCAATTTAAAGGCACTATGTTGATGATGGCATTTATCCACAGCATCAAAGCACAATAAAAGACTCTCAGCCTCTCACCTAATACATTTACTTTACTTTTATTAACTCCCACCTTTGTCCTTCTGTCTGTCACTCTGCACATTTCCTCTCTCCTTTTCTCTTTTAACCACTCTCACCTCTCCAGTGTCTGTCTGTTGATCTCTTGAAGATGCTGAACAGAGAAAACCACTTTTGGAATACATTATTTTTTTTACCCTTAAAAGAGAGTACACATTGGCGAAGGAATGACTGGGGAGGGGCACAGGGTTTTCCTCAGTGTTTTGCAAGCCTGGTGGCCCACCGGACCTAAGTTGCCCCCCACCAGGCCTAAGCCACTGGTAATTATCTTTTAATGTATTTTTAAGACGTGTTTTAAACTACAGTTACACGGTGGGGTTTAGGTTGGAAAATAAGATGTAGTCATATTTTCAAATCTCCTGTTAGCACTGACTTAATGTACGGCCCTATGGAAGGTGTCTTATAGCTTTTTAAAATTTTAAATTTCACGTATCCGTCCATGATTCTGTTATCACAGAAACTATTGGGCTCTACATTAATGCTGCCATCAGGCTGTGACTGGCCACCGCAGGGCCCTCATCGAAAAAAGACACTTGCCACTGGGCTAAACAACTTTTCTGGGGCTAGAAGCCTACAAGGTGCACAGGTGCTAGGCATTACCTTTGACATCCCCCAGAAATAAAGGAATTATGCAAAAGGCATTTAAAAAGGATAGCATTACAGGACATTAAATCTCTTGGCTGAGTACAGAGTGTGAACCTGCAGTGTCTGACCGTCTCTGCTCTGACAGAACAAAGACACTAGGGGATTTACTGCTGCCCTGGCCTCACCTTTTGTCACCAGATTTTTTTGTTAAACAAGAAATCCCTGCAGACTAAAATATATATTATAAAACTACCAGTATAAAAGTTATAAAGTAACACTTAAAAAAGACAGTATGATCCAGGTGCCTGTAGGTGACAGGAGACGAAACAGAGTGTAGCCAGTGTGACTTTGTAAATGAAAATAACTCACGCTGTCTCTGCAGGCTTAATGGTGGCCATGAGACCAGGGCTGGTATTTATAAAGCATCCTAGAGTAGTAAAATGAGTCGCAACTTGCCAAAAAGTATGTCTGTCTTTACCAGGATTTAGATGATTTGAAGAGCTGTGCTAAACTGTCACTTTCACATACAGTACAGGCCAAAAGTTTGGACACACTTTCTAATTCAATGCGTTTCCTTTTATTTTTTTATGACTATTTACATTGTAGATTCTCACTGAAGGCATCAAAACTATGAATGAACACATATGGAATTATGTACTTAACAAAAAAGTGTGAAATAACTGAAAACATGTCTTATATTTTAGATTCTTCAAAGTAGCCACCCTTTGCTTTTTTTATTAATAAGGGAAAAAATACCACTAATTAACCCTGACAAGGCACACCTGTGAAGTGAAAACCATTTCAGGTGACTACCTCATGAAGCTCACTGAGAGAACACCAAGGGTTTGCAGCGCTATCAAAAAAAGCAAAGGGTGGCTACTTTGAGGAATCTAAAATATAAGACATATTTTCAGTTATTTCACACTTTTTTTGTTAAGTAGATAATTCCATATGTGTTCATTCATAGTTTTGATGCCTTCAGTGAGAATCTACAATGTAAATAGTAATGAAAATAAAGGAAATGCATTGAATGAGAAGGTGTGTCCAAACTTTTGGCCTGTACTGTATATTAATGGAGATGTGGGAATATAAAGAATACCTATAGGTTTCTTCAAAGTCATGACAAGATTCAAACTTATTGTGGCTCATTTAGTCGAGCATAATTGCTCATCTACATAACTGTGACCATTCAACAGATACATACTCATCGATAACCTGGTTATAAAATGAAGAGAACAACAAAGTCTAGAGAAGGCAGTATACATGTACATTTTCTTTAACATATGTTCCTCATTGAATACACCCAAATACTTAGGGGTGTAACGGAATGAACCTGCCTATTAAAGCTGCAGTGGGTAGAATGCCAGTAGTAAGTAGAGTGAGACCTCTTCCTGCAGCTCTCCCTCTCTGTTGCACGGGGAATGCATGCTCAGAACAGCCAATAGGAATGCTCTCTCTCTCTCTGAAATTACCTGTGATTGACCAAAATCTCCTGTCATGGTAGATTATCTAAAGCC
>NC_053113.1:26501350-26546350 GCF_010015445.1 Perca fluviatilis | reverse complement strand
AACAGGGAACAAATACTCCCAATTTAGTCCCTAAAGTAATATTTTATACAATCAATGTATTAATAGAAGTGTCATTATTCTCTAAAGGAACATCAGGTGGTTTTGCACATTTTGTTCTATTACCATATTAGTGCAGAGCAGATGACATATACTTTATTTTTATTTATAAAGCATGCACGATTAATTTGGTTCCTTCCAGCCAGCCACTGGTTTCAGTTCATGCTGGCACAGTATGAAAATCAACTTGCAGAGAAACGTTCCTCAGATAGGTAATCCATCACAGTGAACATTTAATCATCTTATTTTTTGCCACTTACTTTAGCCTCATTACAGTTTTTAAAATTCTTTATCTTGGTTGTTCACTGACATCTTATATTAAAGAGTTAAGCTGTTTTAAAATACATGAGCAGATTTTAGTTTTGTTTTTACAGTGTCTGTGTTTGCTTATTGTTTGTCTTTCTAATTAGATTTACTAACAACATCTCCATAGATCACACAGATACTGCAGCCACAACTACAAAAATGCTTTTCAGTTAATGAATCAATAAAAATAATGAATTCATACAGTTCTGGCAAGTAAACAAGTACATAGCATTAGAGCTAACTTCTAAATTGATGAATTACATCAATTAAAATCAACAAAATGCAATAAGTGACCACAAACACAGACAATTCTTTTTGTCAAATATCACATTTTTAAACATCTTTAATGCCCCCATAACCCACCCTCACAGATGTTTAGGATTAGACCTCCTCTTAAGACTGTGCAGGCATGAGCGGACTGTGCTTGACATCTGTAAGACAGTTTAAAACAGCCTATTACGAATGTTAGCAATGTTGTCAATTTCAGATTCCATTGTAACAAACATGAATTCAAACAGACTCCCACGAAGAAACATTCTACAAACTTTTTACATCACCTTTTAAGCCTAAAGGGGGGTTCAGTGTTAAATACTCAAAAGAGATATTTTCCGCTTCAAGTTATATTTTGCCCAACATATGTAGTCTAAATGTTTCCTTTGATAGTTTCAAGTCTTTGCAAGTCGATGAAATGAAAGGAAACCAATTGCTGCCTGGAAGGTAGAAAAACAATCAGAAAAGTTATATGCTTGGCAGTAATGTAAAGTATTGGTGATTTGCCGTTAATGGGCCAAAGCATGCAAAAAAAAAACATCATTATGATTCTTAAAAACTCTTCTCCAGGACTTGAATACCAGCTTTGCTCTTCCCCTGTCTTCCCTCATTCTCTTTCATTTTTCTGTCTCTTACAAACCAAGGGGACCATAAAATGGCCCTCCTCGGGGAGCAGCTTGTAATGTCTGTCTGTAAGATTGAAACAGGCAAAGTTTCACCTACAGCTCGGCTCCCCAGCGACTGCTCATATCAGAGCTACTGGGCCTCGATTACTTTTTCCTGTATCTCCCGTCTCCATCACCAGCTGGGAGATGAGGCACTTAGTGATATATTTCCCTGTCTGTGTTTGTGGACGATAGCTCAAATCCCTTTTGGGTCCATTCACTCCCAACCTGACCGATAAGACATGCCGCGTGTGTGTGTGTGTGTGTGTGTGTGTGTGTGTGTGTGTGTGTGTGTGTGTGTGTGTGTGTGTGTGTGTGTGTGTGTGTGTGTGTGTGTGTGTGTGTGTGTGTGTGTGTGTGTGTGTGTGTGTGTGTGTGTCTGTGTGTGTGTGTGTGTGTGTGTGTGTGTGTGTGTGTGTGTGTGTGTGACTGTACGTCTGTCTGTCTGTCTGTTTGTGATGGTGCGTGGATGAGCTCCATGCAACATGCACAACTGGTATCTCAGTAAACTAATTTGATGATCTAAGTATCAGTGTCTTTCTGTTTGTGCACTCTTTGTTCAGCACTCTCAAAGACAATCTAAAGTATTTTGTTCCATCCATCACCACTGTCTCTGAAATGATTTTCGCCTCCTTTACTGTGCCAGTTAGTTGTGTTGCCATAACCATAATCTCTCCCTTACTTTAACCATACCATAGTTGCCTTGCACAAATTAGAAAGCGATGTTGAAAGTGATGAATTCATGTTTTTGAAAACACTGGCATTGGATGTAAAAGAAAAACGGTTTTGCAGAATCTTCTAATATTGAAATTCTGGTCTGACGTTAGGGATGGATTAGGTTAATGTGTGCTGCTTATAAATTAAAGCAGGGATGTACAGCACACATTTGTATTAGTTATGATATTATATACACAACAGGACACTGTATATTCACACAGACAAACACACACACACACACACACACATTCATTGTGCAGGAACAAATGCACACCTCAGAGGTTATGGCAGTAATTACAGAGAATCGAATCACTGACTGAGACAACGTGAGAGATCAAGAGACAGGGAAGGACAGAACAAGGAGAGGATGAGGAAAGGCGAATGAAAGAGAGGATATGGAGATCAGAAGAATGAGGCGTGGAGGGGGGAGGGGTCCAGAGTGGAGGTGCAGGAGCAAAATTGGGAAAGTGAAAAGAAAGAGCAGAGTGATGTGAATTGGCACACACTTTGCCATTCTATTCTGCACAGTCAGCGGAGAAATGGGGATGAGACAAAGGTGCAAAAAAGAACATGGCTTTGTATATGTGAAAAGAAGCAAGAGACAATAAAGACAATAAAAAGGGGAGATAAGAGAGAAGTGTGACATCTAGAAACTCCGTATAAATTAGACAAGGATGAGAAACAGTGCTGATGCTTCAGCATTTGTATACCAGATAATATATTGAACATTTGACAGCTACATCCAAAGCTGTGGCGCTTTTTACTCAGATGAAGTGGTGATGTGGGAGGGAGCGGACCGAGAGACATGAAGGGGGTCGCTGTTACACAACTGGGTTATGCCTAATTTTGTACTTGCACTGTGGTATTACTGGCACAAGATCTATGAGAGCGCAGACGTGCCATCGATACTCCTACTTCTTAGTTTTCATGAAGACCACATACTGTACCTGCAAACTGAAAGGCGTTGCAGAAACAAAGAATGCTTTACGAGTTACTCAATAAGAAACAACAAAACCAAACAAAAACATTGGATTTAGGAAGTTCATTCCACTTTGTTTATTAAGTGTTTTCTGTTCCACTCACTCAATCACTTTTTGTCCCTGCCTAAAGCATTAGCCAGGCTTTGATTTACTTACGAAAGAAAGAAAGAAGTGACATGGAATGTACCTTTGCCTTAATGATCCTGAACTCACAAATGCATCAGCTCAGGGCTTGTTTAAACAATCAAATGAACACCCCCAGAGAACGTTATTATACTCACGCCTGTCTTCCCTCTTCTTCTTCTTTTTCTCCTTCTCTTCCTCCCCCTCGCTCTGTCTCTTTCAAAGCTTTAATTATTTATGATTTAATCACAGGGAGCACTAACAGACGCCACTGTTGCCGCCTATCACACACACATAAGCATTGACATGCACACACACACACTACTACATACACAAGTGAGAACATGACTAATGACACTGTGTCAGTTTGTTTTAAATTATTCCTATTTACCAGTGGCGATACCTTCATAATACAAACTCAAAAAACAAATGATATGGTTGAAAAGCAGTACAAATATTGCCATTCCACCTCAGCACATACATTTCCTTGTGAATGTAACTAATTGAATCTCTTGCTATATTGTTATTTTTACATTCTCATATCTCATTTTCAGCAATATCACACCTCATTTTGAACAATTCAAACTAACAAATTCAGGCTAAGTGCTTTGTAATAGATTCCCTCTAATCTTCCTCAATACCCAGACAATTAAGAGTATTCTTAAAGGTATACTAAGCAGGCTTTTCCTAGATAACAATGTACTGTATATATCACTTTTGACCCACTAAGTGTGTGGCGGTGTCTGTATTTACAAAGACCCTGCCCTCTACCTGTATTTTCCTATTTTATTCTCATTGTACTGTGTTCAGGACGTTTCTGGGCTTCAACCATAGTCTTTGGGCCCCACGTGGGTGTGTGACGCTTAGCCAATAACAGGGTGCGGGGTGTGCAGCCTGTTCACATCGCTGTGTGTTTGTGCTGCATCTATTTGACCGACACAAGTGTGGCTCCCTCTTTTCATTCACACTAGCTTCCCTCTCTTTTTCTCTCTCTCTCTACTATTCCCAACATTGAACATTGTGTGTTTACAAACTTCAACCCTATACCTTAAAGGGATTAAAACTGCCCAAATCTAATATCGTAACATTCCAATTATCTGTCTATAACCAGGTACAGGCTGCATTGAAAGCAAGAATTTGGCGAGACTGAATCATTTAATGCACAATTTATGCATTGGAGGGTGAAGTAAATGTACAAATTGAAATTGCCTTTCAGGAAATCATTATTCTGTGACACTGAGTGTCCAACTTCCTGTTCAACCTGGTCTCTCACACACCAGTTTAAATGTAGGACACACTATTACTGCACAACTGATGCTGACTTTTTCTTCACTACATTTTACTCACAGGATACAGTTGAATTAACTAGATATTAATTGAAAAAAATTAAAAATTATTCATTTCTGACTTTCTCACATGGTATTCAATGATGGTAGGAGGAGAATGGGAGAGAAAGGGGAAAAGTCAAAGGGTTGTCGTCCCCAGGGTTTAGATTGACTGTTTAATTCAAGTCAAAGACAGATGGAGAGAAGAAGGTCTGGGTTAGGTACAAAGGACAATAGAAGAAAGGCAGAGGAGGAGGTGGTGTTGTATGGTTAGTGGATGTCATGTTGTTGTAGCATACCATTTCTCTCTGCATCACTCTATTTCATTTGATAAGGTGGATGGAAATATATCACAGTGCTGTTTTTAAGGCTTTGAGTTACAATTTTTTTCAATTGCTAACATTCAATGGTCCAAACTCACACAAAATGCATTCAATGGCCACATTTTCCAAAATCCATGAACTCTTTTCTCATTCATACTTGCACATGCAAAACACTTTATATCTGCAGCACATTTTTCAATTTCTAACACACTGCTAAAAACACAGATTTTGTGCATTTCTGCAGTAACCATATTAAAAAGAAAATCTTGGCAGAATAATGACAATAAAATGAAATAATAATCATTCCAAACAGCTGATTTCAGCTAAAAGATTTAAACATAAGATAAGTGTTGATAAGAAGTTGTGGCCAAAGGCAGGAGAGATTGAGAACTACTAGCTTCACAGTACTGTACAGTATGAGTGGTTATACTATAGCTAGCCTACATGGTGGTGATGTTTTTGTTTTTTGTAATTACAGTATTATTGCAGCCCTGGAATTTCAGGATTTTGTTTAAATTTTTCACAAGTAAATTACTATGCACAGATATAAAAAAAAGAATATTGAAGCAAATGAATCCTTGTTACATACATTTTCTTATTCTATAATAAATTACGTGATGCACAGGCTGCAATATGTAAAGTTGTAATCTGTAAGATCATCTCCCAGTTCCTTTATTGATAAAATAAGGGTGTTGTTGTTGGTGGTGCTGCCTTCTCCCAAAGATAGCGGTCCGAAGCCTGAGGCGGGAGTGGGTGAGCAGGTCCGGAATGGCAAGTGACGGTAGCGGTCTTATCCCTGAAGCTCTCCGCTGGGTAGCAGCACTGCCGAACTCGCTGGCAGCGTCCTGACTGATGCTGTTGCGGCTGCTGCTGCGGGCGGAGATGAGAGCCCAGCTGCTCCGAGGCTTTATGGGTGGCTTCCAGCCTGTCAATCATTTCCTGAATGTTCGTCCTGACAAGCAACTTCGTGGAGGGTGGTTCATTACAGGGAGGATAGACCAAAGTTTATTTTTCTGTGGACTCAAAGTCTTCTTTCACTTCTTTCACCATTGTGAGTCAGCAGTAATGAAAGGTAGGTGCCCAGCCCGATTAACGTAACGTTTCTTTGCATCTTTCCTTGTTGGAAGTTTCCAATTTCCGAGTACAATGGAATACAGCATAATTGGCAGTGACAAGCTCCATCTGGGCAGACCATGGGGCAAAAGAGGAGACCAACCCTTGCTGACTGACGTAAAATGCGTCACTAACTGTGCACTGCATTACAATTTATGGCAGGAAAGTCACCACAGACGCTCAGATTGTATTACTTGGCAAAGCAACAAATATGTACAAGAACTTTCATCAGTTGATCATATGCTCAATTACCAGTGTTTTAACTCACTCTTTGATAGATGGGAACTGAACAGAAAATTAACTAGATGAAAATCTTATGGACTACAACTTTAACTTTAGGGTGCTCTAAGCGACGTCACGTGTTTTTTAGGCTACAACATTTTTTGTCACATACAGCAATCATCTCCTCACTATCTGCCAACTGCCTGTCCCCTGAACACACTGTAAGAAAAACGCGGTCTCTGTAGACAGCCCAGGCTCCACAAACGGCAACAAAAAAAAACTGGGCCAACCTAAACCACGAAACATAACAAACATTGTTCCAGCCAATAACCAACAAGAAGGATTACAGGGTAGGGGTTGGGGGGTTAGTGCGCGGAAGGGAGGGGGAGGGGACGGGATGAGGAAGAGGAAGAGGGCGGGGCGAGCTAGCCTCCGTTTTGTTTGACAATACTTTGAACGTCAACAAGAAGTGACATCACCCAACATCGCTTAGAGCACCTTTAATTTATACATTTGTGTGTGTGTAGATGAGCCGCTCACTAAGCTCTTGTGTTTGTTTTAGTTATTGAGGCTGAATTTAGGCTGAATGACTAAATGTCTCCATGCGTATTTGACCAGGAAATTAAATCTTTCATGCTTTTCAGATGATGCTGAACCATTTGATTTCCCCTGTCTCTGCCAGCATTTTTGACTCTTTTCTACCTGACAATCTTTTCCCCCTCTGTCTTCCTCATAAATCTCTTCCCTTCTCTTTCACATTTCCGTTTTTCTTTTAGCTCTCTGTGTCTCACTCTGCCTTTTAATGCATCTGTCCGCCCCTCACTGGGAGGTCGTGGTGAGCTGCAGCTGTTTTGGGAGGAAGCAAAAAAAAGCAAGATGATGAGATTTCGCCGAGGTTCATTTAACTGCTTTTGGGGGGCCGTGTACTCCCACAACAAGCTGTTAAATGGACCTAAAAATGTTCAAGATAGAAAGTTTAGATTCCTAAACTTCTTAAGACAACTGTGCAGCTGTCAATTTGAAGAGCTTACAATGAGATTAATATAATATATATACAGTATATTACTATTTTGATTACTTTGATGATACATTTGATGACACTTAATTTTAATCTGGGGAGAGATTACATGATCCAACATTTTTCTCATCAAATCTGGTCTGTTTTTGTGGCGTGGCTCTATGGATGGCAGTGTTGGTCACTGGTTCGTCCACCACTTTTGTGCCCACTTTTTATTCATGGTGCCCAGATGATGTATCCTAATAACTCCAGGAGGATTACATTTGTGGTTTTGATTAAATATCTCAACTACTAGTGAATGGTTTACCATAATATTTGGTGGACGCATTCATGTCCCCCTCAGAAGCAACTTTGGTGATCCCTTAATTTTACATCTAGTGCCGTCATCTGGTCAAGATTTTGTTTTGTCCAATATTTCAGTGCTAAGGGCTAATTAGAAACACTTAATTATGAGCATTACATTATACCTGTTTAACATCAGCATGTTGGCATTGTCATTATGAGCATGTTAGCATGCTGACGTTAGCTTTTAGCTCAAACCTCTGAACTCTGAGCATGGCTGTGGATTAGTTGAGATATAAAAAACTATAAAACAATCCTTTTGTAGTCTCCCTGAGAAAATCAGGACTGTAAAGGCAAAGAAAGAAAAGTTCCATGAACATTTTCATATTTATGGAAACCACAACCATTGATGTCTGACTTGTGTGACCAGTGCTGTTTACATCCCTAAAGGTTCCTTGTTGGACAGACAGCTTTAGACTTCTTTACAGATTTGACTCCAGCCTCATTCCAAATTTTCAGACACAAACTAAAATTAGTGAATAAAGTAACTGGCATAACTGCAGGAAGGGTAAATGACTGTGTGACTAGAAAGCTGCTCAACAAAATGGGGGCATGAGTTTTGAGGGAAATTACAATGTAATTATTTTGTCAGATTCTTAATAGTCTTCTAACCTCGGGGTACATTGTTCACTGTTCCGTAATAATACATGCTGACACTGATCAAAGTGAAAGTAAAACTGCAGCTCACAGTAAATTGTGGGGACGAGATCAGCACAATCCTCTTCAAACAAAGGGCATGTAGGCGTGAAAATACGCCAGCAGTAGACACAAACTCCACCTCACAATAAGTGAACAAGCCGTTAAACTAGGCAAAGGAAATCTGCTAGATCCAGGAGAAAAAACACAACTTTACATCTCTCTTTATCTCTCTCTCTCTCTCTCTCTCTCTCTCTCTCTGTTTATATTGTACGTCTCTATTGCTATACATGCTGAAGCTACTAAAAGATGCTGAAACTGAAAAAGATATTGAAAGAACAAGGGAGAGGAAGATCAGGACTGAAAGAATTGTGTGCTTTGCTTGAGGGAGGCCTTAGGGAGTGTGAAAGTGTTCTGTCTCTGTGTGTGAGAGCTATTGGATAAAGGCAAAGATGTGTCATTGCCACGGGGAACATAGAGAAAAAACAAGCCGAGGGTCCGTGACTGACAAAATCATCTGAATTAGCAGTCCATGCTGGTATGCTACTTTGTATTTTTTTTAACAGAAACAGTGTTTGGACAAACTGAGACAGGAGCCATTATTCTCCTCATCTCATCCTCTCATCATTTTTCATTTCACTTCATCTGTGTGTTTTTCTGTGTCTATCAGTGTGAGTGCCAGCGAGTGGGCTCACAAGAGCATGAGAGAGGTAGGAAGGAGGGGAGGAGCAGGAGAAGAGAAGAGCATCAGGGTTGTGGTGGTTTGCTGAGAGATATATTAATATATACACAAGATCCACTGTAAAAATCTATACACAAGATCCACTGTAAAAATCTGCTCAAAGTTTGGGTAGAGTGCGTCAACACACACATACACACACACACACACACACACACACACACACACACACACACACACACACACACACACAGACACACACAATATGTATTTGTTTATCAGACAAGGATTGAGGTAGGGATGTGACATCCAAAAATGAAATGCTCTGTACTGTAAGTAATAGAGGATTTTCTGCTTCTGCTTAATCCAATAATAACAAACAGCCAATTCTTCTCACTTTTTTTTAATAACACTTCTAACGCATAAAGCAGAGGCAAGTTTTTGAAAGTACATACTCTATCCCTCACTTTTACTTAGAAATGGAGCTGGAACTTTGGGGAAAATGTACTCTAGCATAATAACTTGTGTGGTTTAACGTAAGGTTTGATTTTGTTAGTTTTTTTTGTTAAAACCTGACGCAAATGCCAACTTTATAGCTCCTGAAAACATACATAAAAAATGTTTTATGCTGGTACAGTATATTTGGTGAGATGATAAATTTGTCTACAGTCTGTTTTGACGTCTATACCCTTTAACATCTCTGAGTGTATTAGATGGTCTAATGTGTGGGCAATGTTGCAAATCCATGAGCAGGACTGAGTTACAGCATTATTGGATTTTTGTATGATTTTTACATCGATTTGATTAAGTACCACCTTGACTTGTCAGTTATTTAATTTGCCTGATTAGCCAAAAGAGATATTCCTGTCTAGATATTTTAACCATATACATTTTCTCATTTTATTTTATAGAAAATTTATTTCGATACGTTTGGTGAGGTGGTATTACAAATGAAATGGTATTATGCAAATATTGAAAAAATGGAGAAAAAAAACTAAAAGTCACAGCATCAAATTAAAAGATAATGATGTAAAAACAATACATTGATAATAAATAAAGATATAGATTTAAAAAAAAAGTTTTTTGGGGGGGCTGAATAAATATTAGAGATTTATGCGATTTGACCAATGGCTGACAAGCACTATTTTCTGAAAATGGCTCAGAATTGTTTTCTGAATGATCTATGCGTCTAGATTCTGAGTTTAGTTTCACAATGCTCTGATTTTCCTAGAGCAGAACTCCTTAGCTCACGATTACTTTATACAGTATTGTCAAGTTAAAAAAAAATAAAAATAATGCTGCCATTGAAAATGGTTACTATGAGGCCATGAATCTAATTGAGCTCTTAGGATCAGTATTTGGTCACATCCAATTTCTACAATGCCAAGACTTATAGGTAGGCTACCACAGTATGCAGAAACAGAGAAGGGAAAAAGATGATACAAATATTAACATTTTCACTGTTTCCAATCATAATTATTTTTACTTTATGCAGAACTCTGAACCTACCTTACCTAGGCTATAGCTAGCTGACATGTGTCAGACATGGCTGTAAATGACTCTCACCAAAGCCAAATACAGCTCATTCAGATATCTTGATGTGAGACTTTAATGGACTCGTTTATTTTGCCGACTTTGAAGGCATGTTACAACCACAACATGCTAGCTTAATGTGGTTGAAAACTCATCTCGTGGGAGCTCGTCAAACACAAAGTTTGTTTGTTTTTACAATTATTTTTTAGGGATGCCGGGATCATGTTAAGGGCTGCTTAAAAAGGGCCAAAATCGCCCCTGGCATGTACTGTGATTGAATAATTTCTCCATATCACCTACTCCAAACAAATCCAAGCAAAATCACAGTAATGATCACAGTATTTACTTGTATCTTGTCTTTGTTTACCGCCTGAGAGTCCTCTCTCTTTACAACCTGCTGTTCAGAGCTGCAACTGTGTGTCTTATCCACCTCATATTTTAACTGACTCACATCTGCCTGCGTACTGTTTTGCTGTACCTTGTACTAGTGTATTTCAAGGCAACTCAAACAGCTGTTATGCTGTTAGCATTCACTGGAAGAGCATCAGCTAAACAGTGCGATAATACCAAACTTAAATGTCTCCATTTTTCCCCTTAACAAAATAATGATGCCAGTAGAAAGCAACAAGGGAACTGGGGGGAGTTGTGATAAAAAAAAAAAATAGCACATGTTACAGTTAGTCATCTCTCAGTAACCGTAGAAACAGCCAACAGGGATGTAAAATTGCTGTCACCTTGGGAACAGAATAGATTGAGAGAGCAAGATAGGAGATATGTATGGACTGGGCATTGGAATGATGGATGCCATTATGACAGGTTATATTTAACATAATAAGGTGTAAGGATGTGTGTGTGAATGGCAGTCAAACAAAGAGAAATCAAGGTGTAGGGAGGAATTAATCAGCTCTTTTCTTCCTTTCAGTGGAGTGTTCTGATGGATACAGTTATTATGTAAATGATTGTTCCTGTATTTGCTCTGCAGATCCTAATTTTGCCTTCTGTGGTGATGCCACCTTCGCACATACAGTAGATCTAAAAGCGAGTGGGGGTTATGTGGGTGTAAAAGATTAGTAGCAGCTATTCTATGAGTGGAGTGAACTACACTGACCTCTGAGTCACACTAACCCTCGGATCAGAGCAGCGAGCGCTATTACTGAGCTCTGTTTTCACTGCCGGTTTAAACCAGTTGTGGAGATTTTTCACACAAATTCAACCCCAGAATCTGGTTGAAACATTTGGAGCCTTGAATTATGTCTGAAATTCACCCAAAATACATTTTGGAGTTTAGAGGAATGTCACAAAACAGTCCACTGAACAGATTTAGGAAGACCCCCTCCTATTCCAATACAAAAGACAAATCCATAATTCTGGAGTCCCTTGTCTCAAACAGAGTCTGACTGATCTCATCATACAGCTTTTCTACAGAAACAGCAAAAACACAGAGCAACACATCTTCAAACAACTGGTGAAAAACAGAATCTGCTTTTCTACCTCATGCAAATAATAAAAACGTATTTACATATCTCTCTAACGTAGCATTCAGACCAAAAACTCAGCGTTAAAAAATGTAAAGAGGTGCATCGGTTGGGGCATGCTGTTTCCGGTATCGGTAAGACGATGAAATACAGTTTTATATACAGTCTTTGAATACAACCCAGGAACGCCAGTTTGAGTAATAGATTCATAAGTTTGAACCCTTTTCAGATGCCAAAAGAACTGCTCAGCAGGTTATAAGCCTCTAAGGCATGATTTTTTCTGCTCTGGGAGTCATCATGGCAACAATCATTATATCTTTTGTCATGATGATTGTGAGTTTAACAGTAGAAATTCGCTGTTCAGTTTACAAAGTAATTCACCATGTAGGCGATGCTTTATTATTATATATTTTCAGTGTAATTTTAGCTGTTTTCATTGTGATCATTGTATTGTTTGTGTGTGTTAAATTGTGTTTGCTATTATTTGTTTGTCACAGTTTGGCATTTAACTACTTTTGTTACCACATTTTCATGCAAGTAAAACCCATTTGAATTGAACTATTACATAGTGTTTGATGACCATAAATATAGTCTCGCTTTGCCAGACCCTCCTGCTGCGGCTGAGGGTCTTGCTAGTCCACATAGCATTTTGGGATGGGAGAAAACGTGCTCTGGTTTATTGGCATTTCTTTAAACCAATCACAATCGTCTTGGGCGGCGCTAAGCTCCGCACGGAGCCACAACAAAATAGCCTCGGGAACTTATTTTGGTGGAACGTGTACATTTAAAAGTTGTTTGAGTCGTGCGAGAGGAAACTCAGATTGGACAGATAGTCTAGCTAGCTGTCTCAATTTACCATGCAGAGATCTGAGGAGCAGTTTACCATAGTCCATATACGTAAATCGACTGGAGTTTAAAATTCCAACACAAAGAAAGCGGAAGGAAACGGACGTCGGCGAAAAGACATGCATCTGGCGGAATTTCTAGCGACACCGGAGCAATCCCGGAAGTGGAACTTTGTGGATATAGACTACCATAAATGCACATGATTCCCTTAAAGTTCTCATATTACGCTTTTTGGCTTTTTCCCTTTCCTTTATTGTATTATACAGTATCTCACAAAAGTGAGTACACCCCTCACATTTTAGTAAATATTTCATTATATCTTTTAATGGGACAACACTGAAGAAATTACACTTTGCTACAATGTGAAGTATTATTTTTACAGCTTGTATAACAGTGTAAATGTGCTGTCCCCTCAAAATAACTCAACACACAGCCATTAATGTCTAAACCGCTGGCAACAAAAGTGAGTACACCCCTATGTTAAATTCCCATAGAGGCAGGCAGATTTTTATTTTTAAAGGCCAGTTATTTCATGGATCCAGGATACTAGGCATCCTGATAAAGTTCCCTTGGCCTTTGGAATTAAAATAGCCCCACATCATCACATACCCTTCACCATACCTAGAGATTGGCATGGTTTTATGTCGGTTAGCCTAATAGCTGGTTTGATTTGCATTGAGAGATGATTTTATGGAAAGTACCCCATGCCAATCTCTAGGTTTAGACATTAATGGCTGTGTGTTGAGTTATTTTGAGGGGACAGCACATTTACACTGTTATACAAGCTGTACAAATAATACTTTACATTGTAGCAAAGTGTAATTTCTTCAGTGTTGTCCCATTAAAAGATATAATGAAATATTTACTAAAATGTGAGGGGTGTACTCACTTTTGTGAGATACTGTATATCTTTTTTGTGCATTTTATAGGTTTACAAAGTGAAAAAGCCCAAAGTCCACCCTAAAGGCACTTACCATCTCCAACAGAAAACACTGTTCACAAACTGCTCCAAACAGCTCTGTTGAATTCCAGCCTTTACTTCCGTGACAAACATTTGTCACTTTGTTACATGCTAAAACAGAGAGCTCAACACAGGGTGAAAAAGGAGCTGCAGCAATGTGCAGTACAACAAAAATATGGCGTTTTTTGAAAATTAAAGTATGTAAACCTATTCTGATATAATCTCTAAATACAATTATGAACCTGAAAATGAGCATAATATGAGCATGCTAGACTTCCCCCACTAACCACTTACCAATATGAAACCATTTCTCTCTTTTCTACAAAGAAATTGAGTGCTTGACAATTTTGATATGATATGATGGAAGCTGGAGCTTGTCTTTGCTTTCATCTGAAAGCCTGATTACATGCACATCATCCTGCCGAAAGCTTGACCTTAAACCTAATAAAAACATTTTTTCCAACCCTAATCAATAGTTTGGATCAAAATACATAAGATGCACTAATTTGCATGTAAAACTCTGAACTGAAGATTTTTTTGGGTTACTTTGCAGCTTGATAAGAACCTTGAGAACTGTAAAGAGCTTTTAAACCTAACTGTGAAATATTTTGTTCACCTCATCGAACCTTTAAGTCAGTTGTGAAACATTTGGAAAAAGAGTAGTGAGAATGCTGCCCATGAGCGTGTGCTGTAACCCTCTCTGTGGTTCACAGTTTTAACGCAACAGATGGGGAGAAAAGTGTATGATGCAAAAAATATGTACTGTATGCCCTGGTGTAAAAGATTTTTCACCCAAAACAGGGACAGGAGAATTCTGAAACGTATTTATATGTGTGTACGAGTGTGCCTGTGAGTCTGTGAAGCACATAAAATAACAGTTTGGATATTTGTATGTATTTTCTTTTTCTTCTTAAAATGTTCTTGGATCATTTTCACAAATGAGAAAAGCAGACCTCATCTTTCATTCCTCCTCTCTCATCCCTCGATCCTCTCTTTCCTTTTTCTTCATCTCTCTTGGGTCAGGTCGGGTTAGATTCCAGGTAAGCTCCAAAGTAATCATTGTAATTTAAATGAGGGAGCTTGGAGTCGAGGGCCGACAGAAATTCTATCTGAGACCTGTCTGAAATATTTTTTGGGTTTATTTATCTTGCAATGTTAGTTACTGTATGTTTTTGGCATTTCACTAATGTGAGGTACAGAGAGGGGCAAGACCGCATCAAATGTGCTGAAACACATTAGTGCCTACAAAGAAACACTGACACACACACACACACACACACACACACACACGCACACACACACATATGGAACATTAAAGGATGCAGAGTGACTGGTAAGTGACAGCTTGATCAAAAAGTTTTATGTCTCTTCCTTTGACTGATCTGACAGGAAACAGACACACAGCCTCTGTATCCTGGCAACAGCCCTTTCTCTGCCACTGAGCGATGGACAGGATGTAAGGGTGTGTGTGTGTGTGTGTGTGTGTGTGTGTGTGTGTGTGTGTGTGTGTGTGTGTGTGTGTGTGTGTGTGTGTGTGTGTGTGTGTGAGTGCGTGCGTGTGTGTCTGTATGTGTGTGTGTGTGTGTGTGTGTGTGTCTGTGTGTGAATCATGGAAGGCATATATTTGTGTCTTCTGTCAGTTTAACCTCCTAAAATATGTCGGATCCCAGCAGTCGGTCCAACTTCATAAACTCATGCTGTGTTGCCAAGCGTTTAAACCCACAGAACTTTATTTTCAATTTTCATAAAGTTCCCCCCGCAGAATTCCGTTTTAAATAACATAGAAGTGATCTATTTCCTCATGATGTAATAGGCCTTCTTTAATGGAAGACTGTTAAACATGCCACAGTAGGAAACTTGTAAACAATAAAATTAATGATGGCTGATGCTTCTGTTTCAAGGTCTTGTGCTGTTGTGCATGCTGGCTCACTGTCACACTGTCCAATATCCAAATGTCGGCCCTCCAGACTTGCAGACTTGGCCCTCGTGGACTTAAGGCATATTTACTGTGACATGCTCAACGTCATCATATCAAGTTTGCAATGCTGCAAGGCTACGCAATCCTCTGATAAGACGGGCCTGCCACTCTTTCTACATGATGATCCTCTGCTCTTGGGGAGTTTGCGGAAACATGCCGGTTAAGTCAGCGAGTCTGCAAGTGTGGTGAACACTGTACATTTGGTTTCAGCCATTTGCATGGCTTATCGGGACACTTGGATAGAATGAAGCTATCGTTAAAGGTTTTCCACACATTGTGACAAGTCACAGTGCTCATGTGACAAGTCATAATGTGTGTCTAAAAGGCCTATGGTGCAGCCATATAAAACACTGTGCGTTTGAGTCTAACACCAGTGAACTCATTACAACCTGCCTTTACTTACTGTAAATTCATCCATTCAGGCCAGTTTGCAGCATGTGCATTTTGAATTCAAAGACCGTTCTGCTCAGTTTGATTCAGTCTTCAAATTTATTCGGTTTAACTGGTTCAACTGCGTTTTCAACTAACCCACATTTACATGAAGAACATTATTCTGGTCCTGCGCCAGGCATGATTTGAACACATGAAAATTGAATGACAGAGTGTTTAAGGGTGTTATTATTACAGGGGGAAGTGACAATGTTGTGAAAAACTGCAGTTTGGCAAGGGAAAGGAAAATCTGATTCCCATGGAAGATGTAAATATAATCCTGCAGCATCTCAACACACTCCGCAGAGGAGACGCATGTTACTGTAATGCCAGGTGTAAAGTCTTTTGTATGTGTTTGCATGGGAACTTGTTAGCATATCTGTGCGTAAGTGTGTAAGAATAAATGTGAGAGAGAAAACCTGAGTTTGGTTCGTCATATGTAAGAGATGTCATCTTGTGTGGGTGTAAGAAAGAAAGCATACATACGTGTGTGTGTATGTGTGTGTCTTAATCCAGCCCGTCAAAATGATTTTACAGCCCTCGCTCATCTCCTCCACTCTTTCCAAACAGAGGAAGAGAAGATTAGTCACACATCCTCCACTATTGCTCTCAGTCTCTCCCTTTTTGCTCTCTTCCACAAGTGTGTGTGTGTGTGTGTGTGTGTGTGTGTGTGTGTGTGTGTGTGTGTGTGTGTGTGTGTGTGTGTGTGTGTGTGTGTGTGTGTGTGTGTGTGTGTGCGTGTGTGTGTGTGCGTGTGTGCGCGCGTCTGTGTGTGTGTGTGTGTGTGTGTGTGGGCTCAGCGGTTTACGTAAAGCTCCATAGAAAAGGCAAGAGTCAAGAAGAGAGTCCTTGGCAGCAGAATGCAATTGCTGCTCAATGGACAATTTTCTGCAGAGCTAACCCTGCCATATTGCCATATTTTCTGTAGAGGACTACACACACACACACACACACACACACACACACAGATACAACAGGATTTAGATGATGAGGCTGCAGTGAGACAAGTACACGGCGATACACTCACATACAGACAGATACACAGATGACAGAAAGCTGTGGTTTTCCAGAATTGTGCCCACGTTTGGCTTTATAATGATAATTACTACCTAATCACATATTCACATACAGAGCATAAATTCCTACACAGCTGTTTATACACAGTGTTTATGTGTGTGAGTGTGTGTTTATACAGTGTGTGCAGGCATGCATGTGTGCCTTGAGGTTAAAGGGAAGTGGGTGGCGTTCCCTCTATTGTGGAAGTGTGTGTGATGACATGATGACCTCTTCACCAGTACCGCTCTATCACCTTTGACCTTTAGCCAAAACAAGGCATTTTGGGGGGAGCACTTTAATTTGCACAATGTCTTGTTGTTTATGTGATATTTTTTTTACCTGGTCTCTTTTCTGAGAGCTTGTCATAGTACGTTTAAAAAGAGCCTTACTTAACTCATTTTGTGTGGCTGAATGTACACAAATGTACCCGCCCCCAAGCCAAATCAATTAAATTACAAAATATTTTTCTTATGCAGAATATTTTTTTTATGAAATTAAGAGAATTCAATTAAGAAATTGCCTAAATATCTGTCAATAACAAATAACAAAAAGCTGTTTGCAATTCTTTAATAATGAAAGTTTTTTTTCTCTCTCTTCCTCATTTATGTCTCACCCCCTTGATGTTCTTGGATGTGCCTCTTTAAGGTAAGAGACTAACGCAGACACCCACTCACAACACTGAAGGGCATTCATGAGATAGATAGATAGATAGATAGATAGATAGATAGATAGATAGATAGATAGATAGATAGATAGATAGATAGATAGATAGATAGATACTATTGTTTTTACCTGTGGTACATATACATACATACACAGGAAATTGGACTATACGATTGGATAAAGAAGTGAAAGATTTAGGATAAACAGGAAGATTGATAGAGTGACAGGGGGAGGATGGATCAATAACAGGCTGATGAACAGGACGATTGATTAAGGATCTGACAGAAGTATAGACAGATCAACAGATGGGTAGATTAATAGATCTCAGATTAATAGATGATCGCACAGACAGAAATAGACAGATGAACAGAGAGATAGAGCAACTAACAAAAAGGGTGGACAGAAGGAAAATCAAATCTACAAGTCTGCTAACAGACATTTTGGCTGTGATGGCTTTCCTCTGTTGCCATGGCAGCATTGTCACATACCAGCTGGACTGGAGGAAAGATGCTTTAACACACACACACACACACACACACACACATGCATATGTGTTTTTTTCTCTGCACTCTTCAACCAAATGATTTAACTTCATTATTTATTTAAGGGGTCACGGGAGGAGTTTTGGGACCTTTAGCCAAAAAAGACATGACCCTCCCTTCAACAGTAAAAAAAGTTCTATGACCCTCCAAAACAATTTAGAAAAAAAGGATGACCCTCCCCCAACAACTTATCGACACCTTCTGTACTGATTTGTGCTTGGCAAATCACACTCCTCTGTTATGGTGTGGTGGCTATTTCAGTAGATTTACTCACTAACATTGTTGTGGAAACACAATAAGCATGGAAACTAAATGCACACTTCCTGCATTACTTCAAATACTAAGTTACTCCTCTAGTAAACTAGTATTCACATGAAATAAAACATTAAGATCATCCAGCAAACAAACTGGTTGCTACACAAAACCCGCAATCAATTAGTTAGCTGACATCAAATGTGGCATTTAGGAAACCTTTATTGCAACCTTGGCACAGTAAGATGTCCAGACTAGCAACATTCATTCTCATTTTTTTGTGTCCTGCTGCTCCCTTCGTCAGCCAGGAAATATTTTGTTTTACTAAAGCAGTATATTAAATCAGATGTATTACTTACCACCATTTAGTTGTTTTATGTTATTTAAGATATTTATTTAGTTTCAGCTACCGGGGGGACAGCTCCCCCTGCCCCACAGCCAAACTCATGGGTCAGACCCATCTGGTAGCGAAGGAGGGCCGAGACTAAGAGCTACATGGAAAACTATGCACCAAACAAGTCACTTTGAAATTTTGCTGTTTCATGAATACAAAAGTTGGATGACCCCCCCCCTCAACAAAGAATAAAAAGACATGACCCTCCCCTATTTTCCTCCGGTGGTCCATTCCATAAATACCGAACGGTCCCTTACTTAATAAAATAAATTATAAACAAACCGTAGAGAGGACAGTTACTGTACATAAAAGTCATTATTGCCTGTGTGGATTTTTACACTTGACTGTTGAGAGCGAATATGTTCTTCCTCGCCTGCCGCGGCTGACAACAATCCACAGGCGCCCGCTGGTCTGGTGGATGTCCTCCAGAGGACAGTTCATGCTTTTGCAGCAAAATTTTGAAGTTTATTCCCCCCTCAAAAATAGGTAATTGAGCACTGTAGTGGTTATGATATCAGTGACTATGTAACTACATGGAAACGGGCCAAATGATGCCTGTTTCTTGTACAGTAATAGCATTACTGAAGGCTAGCTCTAGCTCCATAGTTAAGTTACTCCAAGCTTCTTCCCTTGTGAACACCTCCGCTCTTCACTCTTCACACACTACGCTCAAACCTGCACACTGTTTACCTTTTTCCTGCTACCACTGAATTCCTTTATGACCAAAAACTGTAACCAAAAAAAATAATGGATGAAGTGGCACTGTGTAACCTACATATCAGATTGATATCAGCTATCAGATCAGCTAATATGGTTGGATCTCAGTCAGGTGTAGTGCAACCTGTACAGTTTGGCCATTCTTGGAAAAAATAAAAACAGCTAACAAGTTGAAAGGTCACTTTGGTCCTAACGCTACTTCATGCTATCTCAAGCAAATCCAGCTTAAAGCTAATCTCTCTACTGTAGCTTCCTCTCTTTTGTCTTTTCCTCTCCCACCTCTCCCTGTGTTTCTCTCCCTCTGTCCCTTTCCTTTTCCTTTTAATAATTCTGCTCTCACGCTCTCTGCTACACTATTGACTTCAATCAGTCTTATTGGTAAATTGATTACAGTGGAGGTTAAGATTCAGATAGGGTTAGGACTCGAGTGTCACACTGTCCCATCATGCGCAGAATACATGTAATACATGTGTCTATTGCGGTGTGCTTTTTCTTTGAGACTTTGAGAACACAGATTGCTTTCTTTCACATCTTTCCTATTTTGTTGTTTCAAATTATGCATGTGGGCCTTTACATTGTTTGTGTAAGGGGCATAGGAGCATAAAGAGAGATTTACACCAACACACACACACACACACACACACACACACACACACACACATATAGGGATATGATAAACAGCTGCAGTTCTTGTTTTGTGACACACCTGTGCCTGCTGCAGGTATGCTCAGTATTACATTGTTAATGCTAAATCAGCTTTGAAAGATAAATGAATGTATGTTTGTTTTCTAGCAGCAGAAGTGGCGCCTTCTTTGTCACCTCTGTCAAAAATGTGAAAATGCTAATAGTTTGGACAAACGTGCGACTTTACAGCATTTACCAGGTCAAATGTTTTGGAAATGTACACATTGTATGAGTGCAGGGGTTATGTTATAAAATGTGCATTTGTGCTGATGTCAGCATACATTTTTTATGTCTTATCTGAATTAAACTTGTATTTAACACAATGTTGCTGCTAACCACACATACACACACACACAGGAGATGTAGTTATTTTGAAATTCAAAGTAGACTTCTGCAAGTCCCTGATAAGCCTGCCTTGGGCAAGATACAACAAATATTAATATTAGTTTTTACTATTCAACGTGTGTGTGTGTGTGTGTGTGTGTGTGTGTGTGTGTGTGTGTGTGTGTGTGTGTGTGTGTGTGTGTGTGTGTGTGTGTGTGTGTGTGTGTGTGTGTGTGTGTGTGTGTGTGTGTGTGTGCATGCGTGCGCGTGCGTGCGTGTGAAGTAGCTTCCATCCATCACTAAACTCCCTATCAATCACCTCTTGTCCAATCAGCTAAATGGAGCTCACTAGGGGTTTTGTGCCTCAATGTGTGTGTGTGTGTGTGTGTGTGTGTGTGTGTGTGTGTGTGTGTGTGTGTGTGTGTGTGTGTGTGTGTGTGTGTTTGTTCAATTCATTTCCATTTAGCTTTTTCTGTTCAGTCAGCAGAATACATTTAAATGTCAGATTTACAGTTTGTCAAGCGTCTCCTGCTTTCTACTCACATTTAAACCAAACGTGACAGACTTAACAAAGCAGACACATATCTTCCTTTCGGTTTAAGAAACGCCTGGTTCAGCTACAGTACATTACTCCTCAAGCTGGTAGTGTTACGACTTTTCACTTTCAGTGAATTTAGTTAGCACCAATAGGAAAACATAATGGACTGTGAAGGACAAAGGTTTAATGAAACAGAATGCTGTTTTGTGTAATTATTGGCAGCAGCTCATCTTTTCACCTCAAACAGCAGCTGGTAAATAATGAATTCAAAATCACCCCTCACTGGCTCGTGTAGGATTTCCACAAAAAAATATCATACTGTAATTACATACTGTCCCTCTTTGCAATTTGAATAGCCTCAGTAAAAAGCAATTTGTGTAGCACCTTCCAAGATCAGAATGCCCTTTATGTTATGAAATAGATGGACACACAATAGTAGATAAATACATATAAAATGAAAATATAATACATAAAACCATATCAAGCGTAACGTGTACCAAGCTAAGACTACAAAAAATGTAAATGATGAAAAGAAAGAAAGACAAAATTTGCTAATCTAACATGTATGGGGAAGCTTCACCAGATTCAGGAGCGAAAATTATGAAGATACACTTACTATTGACGGCTATTTTAAGGTTAGACTTTAATGGATCTGTGAGGACTCAATAACTCTGTAGATGTAATCTCAAAGCCTGACCATGTTACTTACTTACTACTGTGTGAAAATGACTCCAGAGTCTCCATGGAGAGGTTTGCTTGTTCCTTTGTCTTCATGTAGACATTATAGTTTTTTTCGATTGCTAAACGACAGTGGGCACAACTGGAGTGACATGTGCAAAACTCTAACTCCAGTCTGCACAGCAGCAGTTCATGTGGACCAAACTCTGGTTCGTTTTTCATTGCTTGAACACAGTTTTCAAAACTCTACACACTTATCCCATGACTTTAACCACAACCTGCACAACACTGTGGATTTACAGCACTTTGTTCAAATGCTAACACACTGCTGTCAAAACTGTTAACCACACATTCAAAACAGAACAGATTTCAGTCTGGTGCCTATCAAACACTGCTGATTGCAATTTTAGCTGAAAGCCTAAGCAGGTGTTTTGTTTTAGACTAGTTAGTGAAGATATACGGTATTTATACAGAGGAAGCTCAGAAAGCCCAAATACTGTAAGAATGAAACCATTATACACTGTACCGTTTGAGAGAAACAGGTAAAAGAGCAAAGATATCAATATGTCCATTAACGGTTAATTCATGATTATTACAGTTTTTTCCGATTGCTAAACGACAGTGGGCACAACTGGAGTCACATGTGCAAAACTCAAACTACAGTCTGCACTACCAACAGTCACCTGAACTAAACAGTTCACATCACCTGCAAAACTCATTCAAAGCAACACAACGCTTAACACACGTCTTAAAACAGGCTCAGTGCAGCCAAACACTATGCACAGGCCTCACTGAGATAACACACACTGTCACTCAGAACACACTGAGAGTAAAAACACTAGCATCAAACACCAAAACAGAAATTACAAACTTTTTCATCTTTACAGTTTGAACAATTTGAGTGACTTGACACTACTCAACAGTTTATTTAAGGAAAAAATATAGATTGTATAGCATACCAATTTGTACATAAGGTAAACAAGAAGGAATGAAAATCAGCAGTTTTCTTCAATAAAGTATTTTGTCTCTAGTAATTTATGGAATTACTGGGGGAAAAAAACTAAAGGTACATACGTAACAGTACCAAAGAATAGTGTGACTAATTATGCCTCTCTCCAGCATCATGTGGCAAGTTTTCTTCATCACATTGGATGTCTTCATCATCTCTAAATACAAATGAATGTGGTGTTTCTATTGCTTTCACCTCCATTACTTTCTGAAAAACAGTAAGAACGCTTACTATTGTAAAGATATAGTGTTTTTCACTTTTTTTTTATAGCTGTGTACATAACCTCAGACATCTTACCTGGACATATTGGTATCTTTGCTCTTTTACCTGTTTCTCTCAAACAGTACAGTGTATAATTGTTTCATTTTTATTTGGTGTTTGTATTACAAAAAAGTCTTTCTGAGCTTTCTCTGTATAAATGCCGTATATCTTCACTAACTAGTCTAAAACAAGACACCTGCTTAGGCTTTCAGCTAAAATTGCAATCAGCAGTGTTTGATAGGCACCAGACTGAAATCTATTTTGTTTTGAATGTGTGGTTAACAGTTTTGACAGCAGTGTGTTAGCATTTGAACAAAGTGCTGTAAATCTACAGTGTTGTGCACGTTGTGGTTAAAGTCGTGGGATAAGTGTGTAGACTTTTGAAAACTGTGTTCAAGCAATGAAAAACGAACTAGAGTTTGGTCCACATGAACTGCTGCTGTGCAGACTGTGGTTAGGGTTTTGCACATGTGACTCCAGTTGTGCCCACTTTCGTTCAGCAATCGAAAAAAACTGTATTTGGTGTTTGTATACAAAAAAAGGCTTTCTGAGCTTCCTCTATATAAATACCGTATGTGTTCACTAACTAGTCTAAAACTAGACACCTGCTTAGGCTTTCAGCTAAAACTGCAATCAGCAGTGTTTGATAGGCACCAGACTGAAATCCATTTTGTTTTGAATGTGTGGTTAACAGTTTTGACAGCAGTGTGTTAGCATTTGAACAAAGTGCTGTAAATCTACAGTGTTGTGCACGTTGTGGTTAAAGTCATGGGATAAGTGTGTAGAGTTTTGAAAACTGTGTTCAAGCAATGAGAAACGAACTAGAGTTTGGTCCACATGAACTGCTGCTGTGCAGACTGTAGTTAGCGTTTTGCACTTGTGACTCCAGTCGTTTAGCAATCGAAAAAAACTGTAATACACTTTGCTAATGCTAATTAATGTACCTTTATTGTAAAGTGTTACAAGAAATTCATATGTTACTTACTTACTACTGTGTGAAAATGAAAAAGATATTGAAATCAAATCTGTATTTCACTGGGAGCCTACGAAATGAGGCCAGTCACATGGTGATGTGGGACCTGCAAGAGTGTTTGTCAAAAGCCTGGCAGCAGCATCCTGCAACAGCTGCAGCCAGGTCATTGTAGACTGACTGAGGCAGGAGAACAAGCCAACACCAAAGACCTGACATGATGAGATAAAAGCATGAACAAAAAAAAAAAAAACCTGGACAGGTTACCTGTCCATTGCAGGGTGAAAACATACAGAGAGAAACTAATTCTCACCTGTAGTCAGTTTAGAGTTTCTAGTTTATCTGGTCTGCTAGTATTTTACTGGCAGGAATCCAAAATCCACACAAATCCACAGAATATTCAAAGTGCTAACCATTGAGCCACCATGCTACTGACTTTATAATTACTTGCTGGAAATAATCAGACTCACCCAGATGAATGTGAGAACTCTTGATGGTGGAGACGATGCTGGGTAAACAGGACTTTGTTAAGGACACAAAAACACTAAGAAAAGGAAAAGAGGTCATGGGAAAGGAGAGGAGTGAATAAAGGATTATGAGATGACAGAGTAGTAGAAAAGATGGAGAGGGAGGCACAGAGGGAGAGGCGGGTGAGGGAGGAAGACAGGTAAAGGAGAGGTGAGCGAAATGTCAAGGAGACTTAGAAGTAACATCAGGAGACTGAGGCTTTGTGTTGGCCTGCAATAGTGTGTGTGTATGTGTGTGTGTGTGTGTGTGTGTGTGTGTGTGTGTGTGTGTGTGTGTGTGTGTGTGTGTGTGTGTGTGTGTGTGTGTGTGTGTGTGTGTGTGTGTGTGTGTGTGTGTGTGTGTGTGTGTGTGTGTGTGTGTGTGTGTGTGCATGTGTGCGAATGTGTGTGTGCATGTGTGTGTGTTCCTGAACAGATAAACAGGGCTCAGAGGGGAGTCCATCCTGGAATTTTTAACAGGAAATGTATTCTACCCCTAAACAATGGCATAATGCACATACATACACATACAAAAACACAGAGTGCAAACACACACACACACACACACACACACACACACACACACACACACACACACACACACACACACACACACACACACACACACAAAGCCTCTGAATCTCATTGGGAGTGCAGTACAGTACAACAAAACATTTAAATCAAATCACTCACTTTGGACAGTATGTCCTTGCTAAAGTGTGTGTGTGTGGGGTTTGGGTGAACTAATCACACCGTGTTTATAAATTAATTCACTACATTTTCATTTTTAATTTGCCGCATTCATGTGCAATAGCTGCCCCAGGTGCACACTTTGAAGTGGGATCTCACATACACGAGGACACAGCCTTTCACACAGTGATGTGTTGCGAAAGGCTCCGTGGTTACAATAACAAGTGTGTGAACATGTAAGCGTTGAGAATACACCTCTCTCTTTCCTGTGTTGCCTGACCTGTTTCTTGTCCAATAAAGAAACACTCTGTGTTTATCATTGACAATATGTTTATAATTGGCCACCTTTACTGTGAATGTCCAATCAGTACTGATGGTATATGTAGTCCATTAAAGAAATAAATTCCCCAGTTTTTGCTATATTGACTGAGAATGCAAGTTCTCATGTTCGCAAAGCTGCTGTCTCTCTCTATCTCTCAGCTTTTTAGTTCACAAAATAAACTCACAAAATGTCAAGAAAGGGTTCAGAAGAGACTCTATATAATGCTGGTTGCCAACTGAATCCCACAGGTGGCTCCAAGTGGCTTTGAAGCTGCATGTCACCATAAGTGATGTGACATAACATAGATTCAGTCTGCAACAACTCAGACTTTCAAAGTTTCCGGTCCTGCAACTATTTTCAAAGATGACTGATTCCAGCAACTAGTTACTCTATAGCTCTAGCTTGTGCAACCTGGAGAAAACACAAAAGAAGAGACAACAACTGCAAGAACTCCAGGAGCTAAAGATATGCAGCACCAAATATAAAACAAAAGTGATGCAAATTTGTTTTGGAACTTTAGCAACATCTGTAACCCTTTGCTTTACAGGTCCAATACGTTTCTATAATTTACTACAAAGAAACAAATATGTAACTGTAAATACTTTAGGGGAAAGAGTTGTTCAGTTGGTTCCAGATAATGTCATATGAAGAAATTCGTATGAAGAAATTTGGTAAAACTTTACAATAAGGGTAAATTAATTAGCATTACTTAATGCATTAATAAGCATTAATTAAACTTTAATTACAGTTAAATAAGGTGTGTAATAAACATTTATTAACAATGCTCATGTTTGTTCATGTTAACTAAGGTATTGATTGATTCATTGTTTAATGGTTTGTAAGATGCTATTTACATTAGTTATTACAGTAATAAGCATCACTTAACAGTTAATCATATAATATTAAACATTAGGTAAATGTTGACAAACGTCTCTTGATAACATCAACTTAGGGTTTACTTGTTAATTAAGGTATTTCCTAATATTACTAGTTGTTGATGAAGATGTTTGATAGCATTTATGTCTTAAGGTTCACACACTTGAGGTTTATTGTTTATTTATGGGTTATGGTTGTCCACATACTTTTGTCCACTATATTTGTCCGTCCTCCAATGTATGACTTACTTTTGGTAGATGGTGAGATCAGTGAAAAGACTCCAGAGTCTCCATGGAGAGGTTTTCTTGTTCCTTTGTCTTCATGTAGACATTACAGTTTTTTCGATTGCTAACGACAGTGGGCACAACTGGAGTGACATGTGCAAAACTCTAACTCCAGTCTGCACAGCAGCAGTTCATGTGGACCAAACTCTGGTTCGTTTTTCATTGCTTGAACACAGTTTTCAAAACTCTACACACTTATCCCATGACTTTAACCACAACCTGCACAACGCTGTGGATTTACAGCACTTTGTTCAAATGCTAACACACTGCTGTCAAAACTGTTAACCACACATTCAAAACAGAATAGATTTCAGTCTGGTGCCTATCAAACACTGCTGATTGCAATTTTAGCTGAAAGCCTAAGGAGGTGTTTTGTTTTAGACTAGTTAGTGAAGATATACAGTATTTATACAGAGGAAGCTCAGAAAGCCCAAATACTGTACGAATGAAACCATTATACACTGTACCGTTTGAGAGAAACAGGTAAAAGAGCAAAGATATCAATATGTCCATTAACGGTTAATTAATGATTATTAATGCACTTTGCTAATGCTAATTAATTTACCTTTATTGTAAAGTGTTACAAGAAATTTATATGCTTTATGATGTCAACACTATAGTTAAGATTTGGTTTACAAAAAACAACTTGGTTAGGTTTAGGGAAAGATCATGGTTTAAGTTAAAAACTTTTTTTTTTTTACTTTGTAAAGGTTAGGACAGCATTGTTGTCATGGTTACAACAGAAACAGCATCAGGAAACCATCAGCGACCAAAGTCCAATGTTTTGTTGACCAATCCATCCATCCACCCAGATCTCCCCTTTGTCGCTCCATAATGACGTCACCTAACTTCCTCCTTTGCTCCTGTCACAATTACTAAGGCTGTTCGGGGGCTTTGTTACTTGAATAGAAACATATGTTGTTTTGGGGGCATTTGCGACACCTGTTCTCAGGAGGACAGTCTCAAATTCAACGATGAATTATTGACTTGGTTTTAAAATGCAGCAGTTCCTCCAAGGTAATTCAAACTGCTCTTACATTCAACACAACCAAGTAACTCAAATATATGTCTTTGAACTTTGTCTTTATTTTATTTTGGAACAGAATAAATTATGACATCACAGACCTATAAAATTAAGTGTCAGAAACAGAGTTTAGGGACCAAACACATAAGAACCACAGAATTGTGCAGTGTGACATTATCAAGTGCTGCAATGTGATCAACATGGCAACTGTGATATCTGTATCCATGGCGATTTGGTTGTCTAGTATGCAGGCAGTTTCCTAGGCAGCAACACGTGTTGCCTTGTCTGAGCTTTTCTTGACATGTAAGATACTATAGATAGATAGATAATAGATAGATAGATAGATAGATAGATAGATAGATAGATAGATAGATAGATAGATAGATAGATAGATGTGAGGACTATGGAAGGAGATGATAAAAGCAGGGGAGGAAAAACCAGCTAGAATCGAGAGAGAAAAAGTTTGAGCATGGTAAACACCTACTGTAGGATAAAAAAGACTAGGAATAAAGAGTGAAATGTAGTCAAGAGAATGGCAAGAGCATGTGGGTGTCTGTTCCTGAACAGAAGAGTCAGATTAAAATAGAACAACAGCCATATGACGACAGTATGACTGTCAAACACCTGCAGCACTGAGAGAGAGCGAGAGAGAGAGAGAGAGAGAGAGAGAGAGAGAGAGAGAGAGAGAGAGAGACATAATGGGATGTGAGGGACAAATGGAGAAACAGACAGGTGACAAAGTGACAGAGGGAAAGTGGTGGGGGTGAAATGTGAATTGTGAGAAAATGCAAAAGATTAGAGAAAATAGGGCGACAAAGAGAGTGAGCATGAATCAGATACAAATGAGCGAAAGGTTGTGGAAAAAAAGAAGGTGAAGATGAAGAATGGAGACCATTATTGTGGCCTCCCTGCCAGAGTTTGTGTGCATGAGAAAGTGGTTTGTGCACCCCCATCACTCTTTCTTTTTCCTGCCCTGAGCTTTGAATAGCTCCTTAATGTAGTGCTCCTGGAACGAGAGAAAGTAGATGAGCTCAGGTAGCATTGTCTCTAACAAAGGTGCTATCATACATGACACATTGCATTTTCACAAGGTAGTTTGTGAGTGGCCCTGGTATTTAGAGCAGCCCTGATTCGCAGATGTTGACATTTGAGAGGAGGCCAGTCCCTTGGTGAGAACTAATGAAAATCAGAGACATTATATTAGACAAGGTGCTTAGCATTGTACTGCATCCCTACTCGGTCTGCATCAGGAGCAAACACAGAGACGAGACTGTGATATTATTAAAAAGTTATACTGTATATATGTTATCTAAATGATCAAAATCTGAACACATATAATGTTAGATTCAGCGTGACTTACCCTTTACCAGTGCGCGATCACAAAAGGCTTATGCTGGAAGTGAAGTGGCATAGGCATTATAGGCAAATGCAAGGGGATAGGGTGCTGAATCCATGATTTATCTGTGGCAGTTATCTGCTAACGTTAGCTTGTTATGGATGGGTGATAGTCGTGTCCATGTTTTCTAATTTAGCTAATTAATAGCTAGAATTAACGTAATGTTAAGTTACTGCCACTGTATTTTTAGGGACAGATTAAGCTATTCATGTGTAAAGAGTTTAATAATTTTTTTCTGTGAAGTGTGTTGTATGTGACATTCATCCTACTATTTATATTGACAAAAGCTGTTTTTCTAGCTATTGTCTAAATATTGAAATTGTATTGGTATAGACTGGTGCAAAAACAAGCATAGTTTTAGTCAACAATAACACAAAGCCATCCTGTCAGCATCATCAGCTTAGGTGCAAATACTAACTGGGTTTTGGAGCAGCATTTTTATTCACACTATATTGTAAAATACCCCTTTTTCACATTTTCCTCATTCTTTCTTTACATATGCACTTTTAAATCCATCCCTTGCTATTCCTGGGCTATCTGTGACAACTCTAGCTCCCTCCACCTCTGTACAGCCAAGTGATGCTGCATCAGGGTTACCATTTTATTATTAAGGGGCAACAGCTACAATCTTTGCCTAGGCCCCCAAATTGCAGGGCCGGGTCAGCTTTACTTATTGCTAAAGTAACCTCTAACTGCAGGTAACAGTAGCCGCCCTTACCTAGTAAGCTTGATTAGCCGTGTAGATAGTGGTCATATTAGTGTAGGTGACTTAGCCCCGGGGTGCCAGGAGCCAAGCACAGTAAGAAAACTACCTCGGTACTTTATTCCCTGTTGTCAAACAGGCCTCCTTCAGTCTCGGAGGCTGTGTTCAATGGGAGCTCCGGCTAGCAGAGTGCTGTTTGATTCTGCATATTTAGGTGCTTCCTGTAATAACAGGACGCCATGTCACGGATATTGATTAGCATTTACAGTAGCCAATCATGCTGACTGCGCATTCGTTCCCCTGCCTTGCAACTAGCGGTCCTATTAGCTAACTCTGCCCGGACTGGGAGCTCCAAGTGACTACGGCCTCGAGAAAAACATAGGCCAGTTTTAAGCTTTAAGTAGCTGCAGTAACTAAACCAATAAAAGCAGAGCCTTTCCACAACAAGGTCAATTCAAGTGCTATACATAAATGCATTAAGATGATATATGAAAGACACATAAGGCGGTATTAGTAGACACACAAGAATAGGATTTAAAAGGATTAAGACAAAGTAAAATAGAAGACTAAAAAATACATCTAAATGCAGGGGTGTCAAAAAGCAAAAACCTACTGTGGTTAACCAGTTTTCATAACATACATCTTTTTGTGCATGCATTAGATTTGCATATTTTGCAGGTAAGGTTTATCAGCACCAGTGCAAACCTGTGAATAAAAGAGCAATTACAGAACCTAATACATTGGTGTTTTTACAAAAATACAAAGTAGTGATTGGATTTCACATAGAAAAAATCCTCTAAATCATATTGTAAATCTGCTGTTCTCACTTTATTTGATTCTGTCTTTTTCTTCTTTAATTAAAATGTAATATTAATGAGACCAGATAAGAACAGCTGTCTTCTGTTTTCTCTGGAGATGCCAAAACAGTCTTAGAAGTCTTGAAGTAAATGAGAATTGCCGTCATTCGTTTCCAATTTTATAGCATCAAATCAATGTTGTTGGATTGGTTTTAGAGGTGCTCATATGCAATTTGGCCTCAGGCTTTAATTAAGGCATGGAGTGTTAATGAGACTACCAAAAAATGTGACATGAATGATTGATTTGATAGATTTTTACTTTAGATTTGTGATATATTAGATCACGCTAACAACAAAGCACAGATTGGACACACACTGATCAAAGGGCTAATGACAGTAGAGGCCTTATGACCTCATAAGGAGCAAGATTCCAGATCGGCCCATCTGAGGTTTCATTTTCTCAAAAGCAGAGCAGGATACCCAGGGCTCAGTTTACACCTATCGCCATTTCTAGCCACTGGGGGACCATAGGCAGGCTGGGGGAACGCATATTACAGTTTTTCTTGAGTGCTTTGACCTGCTTAAAGAAACTGGAATCCACTTGGTTTTCCTCATCACTGTCTCAGCAGAGCAGAAGACACCTCTTGCAAATGTGTTAACCCTTTCTCATTGGACTGACACATTTTCCCCACCCTTTTGCAGAACAGTTAACAAGGAGGTCATTCAAGCAGTCCAAACTCCATTGTTTTAGCTATGGTAACCAAACAGAAACCATCTGTTCCTAACTATTAGAAACTACCTACATCAGTATGAAATCACTGAAGCACCTGTTTGACAATCCTTCACACAAATCTTCAATTAGCAGTCAGTCTGCAGGGTTTGGCCATGTGGCCCCATAGATCAGTCTGCAGGGTTTGGCCATGTGGCCCCATAGATCAGTCTGCAGGGTTAGGCCATGTGGCCCCATAGATCAGTCTGCAGGGTTAGGCCATGTGGCCCCATAGATCAGTCTGCAGGGTTAGGCCATGTGGCCCCATAGATCAGTCTGCAGGGTTAGGCCATGTGGCCCCATCGCCAAGACAGAAGAAATTGAGTATCAATAGTGGCTATTTCTTATACTCTACAGTAATAGATGTTTATACTTTACTGTAATAGATTTTATTTTTATTTTCTTAATTTCTTATACTCTAATAGATTTTATTTTGGTTTACATGCATTTTGTGTAATTTTTACAGTCTTTCAGTTTTCAGCCACAGTTTGAAAATAAGAATCAATGGAATCAATAAAATTTGCATTAAAGTATTTCTGATTCTGGATACAATTCTTAGCAAGAAGGCAAATTTGACAACAAATGGCACTGGCATGAAAGCTACGTACAGTAATAGGCTACAATGAGAAGCAATGGTGCACTGATTCGCACTGAGTGCTGTATTTTGTATTTTGCTGTCCACTGTGTAATGGTTGATTGGAAGAGCTCATACACTTGTTTGCATGTTGTGTTGTTTGAAGGCAAAATTTGCTTTTGTTGCATATTTTAAATGTTTTGGCACGGTTAGAGCTTTTTGCAAACAAAATGTGTCATTTTGACCATGAGTACCACTGTTTCGGCCTGTGTGTTAACTGTTTTGAAAATGTGGAGTTTGAGTTGACTGCTGCATCAAAGCAATCAAGAAAAACTGTAATGTTAAAAAACCTCATAAAGTGAAATTTTCATGCCATGGGACCTTTAATAGTTTCTTTAAAGAAAATATATAGATTTTATAATATACCAGTTTTTACGTAAGGTAAACAAGAAGGAATGAAAATCAGTTTGCTTCAATATAGTATTTTGTCTCTAGTAATTTATGGAATTACTGGAAAAAAACTAAAGGTGCATAACAGTAACAAAGAATAGTGTGACTAATCCTGCCTCTCTCCAGCATCATGCGGCAAGTTTTCTTCATCACATTGGGTGTCTGCATCATCTCTAAATACTAATAAATGTGGTGTTTCCATTGCTTTCACCACTTTTCTGAAAAACAAAAAGATATAGTGTTTTTCACTTTTTTTATAGCTGTGTATGTAACCTCAGACATCTTACCTGAACATATTGGTATCTTTGCTCTTTTACCTGTTTCTCTCAAACGGTACCATGTATAGTTGTTGTTCGTGTTTGTATACACAAAAAGGCTTTCTGAGCTTCCTCTATTTAAATACCGTATATCTTCACTAACTAGTCTAAAACAAAACACCTGCTTAGGCTTTCAGCTAAAATTGCAATCAGCAGTGTTTGATAGGCACCACACTGAAATCTCTTTTGTTTTGAATGTGTGGTTAACAGTTTTGACAGCAATGTGTTAGCATTTGAGCAAAGTGCTGTAAATCAAAAGTGTTGTGCAGGTTGTGGTTAAAGTCATGGGATAAGTGTGTAGAAAACTGTGTTCAAGCAATGAAAAACGAACTAGAGTTTGGTCCACATGAACTGCTGCTGTGCAGACTGTAGTTAGAGTTTTGCACGTGGCTTCAGTTGTGCCCACTGTCGTTTAGCAATCGAAAAAAACTTTAATAGATTTCACTCAGAACCCTCATCCTCTCTTTCTCTTTCTCTTTCTCTTTCTCATACACATACACACACACACACACACACACACACACACAAAGGTTGGTTAACTAAGTGGCAGAACCGTGATGCACCTGTTTCTCCTGTTCTCCACACAGTGTTAGGTCAGCCCTAATCAGCGCCATAGCAACATCCGTTTATTGTTTTACACCTCCAGTCCTTTGAGTGTGTGTGTGTGTGTGTGTGTGTGTGTGTGTGTGTGTGTGTGTGTGTGTGTGTGTGTGTGTGTGTGTGTGTGTGTGTGTGTGTGTGTGTGTGTACATACATGGTGGGGCCCATCATCATGGCCTGGCTGTATTCTACAGTGCATGTGTCTCCAGTATGTTAGTGATGCTACTGGAGACCAAGCTCTGTTGGAATAACAACCAGGACCCAGTGCAACACTACCAGCCCTCCTCTGGTCATGCTGTATTTGTGTTTGTGTGTGTGTGTGTGTGTGTGTGTGTGTGTGTGTGTGTGTGTGTGTGTGTGTGTGTGTGTGTGTGTGTGTGTGTGTGTGTGTGTGTGTGTGTGTGTGTGTGCGTGAGTGTGCGTATGCGTGTGCGCGTCCGTACATGTGTTAGCGACTGACAAAATATAATAAATCCGCATCAGTAATTCACTTAACTCAAATGTTAAAGAGTGAACAGATGTCCCGTAAACACATAGCAGGTGAAGGAGTCAGCAAGCTAGGGATTTGCTAAAATACATCATGGGGCTTGTTAGAGCATGTAAATAGTTGGTTTTACATAAAGATCTATAGGCATAAAGGAAGGATGCCTTTAATTATGTGCAAGTAGGATGCCATTACCCTCCATCCTCTTGCTGTTAGATCAAGGTCGGACAGTAAACCTCTTGAAATGCAAATTGGCTTGATTCACAGAGTCAGACAGCTCTGTGAACAATGCAGCAGATAAGAAATATGGGAGCTATCCTAAGTGCACCAATTAGCTCCTTAAACTAATCCTCCCGGTCGAGTCTTTAGCTAAACTAGGTCTTTATTTAATCTGGCCGATTTAGAATATTAGTATTCAGCTAAGTGTCTAATCTAAAATCTGATTCTTAAATTAATGTGTTACCTTCAATACATGCATGAGTGTCCTCAAGCACAAAGTAATGTGAAAGTGTTTTGCACTCTGTATGTTTTCTAAAATAGTTTTTGAATTTTATAAATTATGTGGTATTGCAATGAAAATCAACCTCTTACTCCAGAGGTCTTAATGTATGAATGCTGCATGTTTTACCTAAATTTGAGTCAGATTCAGCCATTTTAAAGCAGAGGAGGGATTGAGCAGTTTAATAATGTGGAATATAACTCATATTATGCTTCTCATGCTCAACAATAATTAAATTAACCATAACTGATATCTGGTATAATGACTCAAAGAAAGCCAAAACTGTAGAATCTCTAAACAATTTTCCCATTCCAATGCTGCATTTGATTGCTCCAACAAAGTGTTGTTGTGTAAATATATGTAGTGACAACAAAGATCTATATATCTATCTGTCTATCCTATATAGCTACCACATTTATCTATCTATCTATCTATCTATCTATCTATCTATCTATCTATCTATCTATCTATCTATCTATATATGTATGTATGTATGTATGTATGTATGTATGTATGTATGTATGTATGTATGTATGTATGTATGTATCTATCTATCTATCTGTCTGTCTGTCTGTCTGTCTGTCTGTCTGTCTGTCTGTCTGTCTGTCTGTCTGTTCATATTTAGGTGACATAATTAAAGACAGGTCTTATAAAGCATATGGCCATTAATCATTTGCAGGAACACTTTGATTGTGTTGAATGTCTTTTGATAGTGTAATATCGACTTTGGCGATAGAAAACTTCAATGGTGTGTCCTCTAAAAAATAACAATTTTTCCTGTAGCTGTGGTAAAGTGGCAGCTTTTTATTGACGTGGAAGCAGAGGGATGGGAGAAGAAAATAAATAGATATTACTTACTTTGACAATGACAGTTTTGGATCTTCCATGGGTGGGAGTGCACAAGAGAAAGAAATTGGGTTTTATTTTATTATTATTTTTATTAAGATTGTCATGGCTAGTATTCCAAGAGCACTGTAAGTAAGTAATATATGTCACATCTAGTGCTGTCAATCGATTAAAAATTATAATCACGTTAATCACAGTCATGGGCTGTGATTAATCACGATGAATCGCAAATTTAAAATACCAGGATTTACTTGTAAACGTGCAGTGTTGAAATAAATAAATGCATGACAAACTGGTTTAAAGAAATACATTCTCCAGTTTTATTATCTCAACCATTAACATGTTTTAAACAAGTGTTCAATAACAATCTTAATTTGTTAAGGCATCCATATGAACTGCAGACATTTAGCAGTAACCAACAACTGTTACAAAGTAATGTCAAAGTCACAAAAAGCTTACCTGTCTTTTTTTTTTTTGCTTAGTTACATCAACTGAAATGATTGCAACAATAAGTAGGGCTATTTTAGAAATATAATGCCATGATGTATGTGAAGAGACAGAGAGAACATTTTCTACATTCTTGGTTAAAGATAAATTCTTAAAAAAGTGTGCATCTGTGCAACATGCCTCCTGTCAACCAATCATACAGTCTAGTCTTTTTTCAACCAGTTGCTCAGGCAGACTAGCTTGTTCAGATTTTCAGATGATAGAGCTTACTGCAGCTGTTGTTCTGCAGAATGTTGCCTGCCAAAGAGAACAGTCTCTCACATGGCACTGTTGAGGCAGGTGTAGCCAAGTACCTTTTTGCAATATGGGCCAGCTTACCATATGCACCTGCTTGCACCTTACCTGCTTGTGACAACCACCACTGTAGTGGACATGTTTCCATGCTGACAGGCCTCTGCCTTGTACCTCTCTAGAGCTTTTGCCACACCTCTCCCCTCTCTGCTCTGGGCAAGCACTTACAGTCCTTGAACCTAGGATCTAGACAGGTTGCTACCTTTAACCACCACAGGTTTGAGTTCTCCTTTAACATGCTGATGTCCTTTGTGAATGCAGCCTTGAAGCCCACTATGTAGGCAGGGTCAACATCAGAAACCTCCATTGTACGCAGGAGATGACATGGCAGGTAGCACCACGGAGCAAGATACATACTTTTCACCACCTAGGAGCTCAAACACAGCAACACACAATTGACTTAATGACTAGAGTTTTCATTCAGATGGCATCTATTTAGGGTATAGGCCTTAAAATATGTCTAGATGATTTACAAATTACTAATGTTTATCAGTAAAATTGGAGAAAGACAGAGAAATCACATTTCCTGCATGGCTCCAGCAACGTTTCCAACTTTGCCAGCCTGTCATATTCAGCTGAGGTTAGCATGGCTAACTTGTGCTTCTGCTGTAATAGCATTGCTTTCAGTGGATCTTTGTTGTGTTGATTCCGCCTGATCATTTCAAGAGTTGAATTCCAGCGCGTCGGTACATCCTGGACATGGGACTCCTCTATTAGTCCATGAGAGGCTTGCTGAGCTTTCAGTTCTGCTGTGTTTGCGGGAATGTGTCTGAAGTGTCCGACCATTTTACATTACATACATACATTTGGCTGAAACGCTATTAGATCCGCTGTCCCATAAAGCCACAGTGATCACCCTTTGTATCATGTGCACTACACACATGGCAAATGTTCGAATGGTAGACTTATTGCAGCGGCAATCATATTACGAGCGCTGTTGTAGGGATAGACCGATTATAATCTTCCAGGGCCGATAATCGGCCCTTTTTGGCAATTTGCAGATTATCTGTATCAGCATTTTATTTGCCTGATAACTGATAAAGCTCTGTGTCTGTCCCTCTGCTTTGGTTGCAGTCTGACTTAATGTCCCGCCCACACAACCCAGTCTCATGGCAGTTCGTGAAATGGTCACGTTATTTAATCTATTGATTCGTGTTCACGGGGACGTTTTTGTCTTTTTTTTCGTGGTGGCCAGCACAAAAATGTAAACTAATGTATTTAAATGGGAAGCATATGTCGTGGTCACAGCACAACTACGGTAGCGAGTAGTATGAAATGCCGAAAATCCACGTAAGGAAGTTGGTTGGGGTGGTGGATGGGTCAAACAATTCAGGACTTTCACCCAGGAGGCTGGGGATCGCGTCCCCGGAGATGGCGCTGTAATGGCAACAGGCAGCAGCAGAGTGCAATAAGGACAAAGTTGAGAACATGCTGAGCACAGGCAACTCACATCCTGCATGGGAGGGTGTGAAAGCCATGATGGGGATGCAGTCTAAGAAGTGTCCGATTTCCCTCAATGGCATGCCAGACCTTGCCCTCTCAAATGAACTGAACACTTTCTATAATCGTTTTAATACTTATGACTTTAGGGACTGTTCGTTATTTATTTAAGGGGCCACCGGAGGAGTTTTGGTACATTTAGTCAAAATTCAATCAGGAGAGACTTTGTTTGCAGATATGCAAAATTATTTATTGTACAACTGTATAATATGAAATGTACAAAGACTTTTGGAGATTAGACTCCATCGAATCAATAATATATTTCAAGGGGGCAGAGAACAGGAACAAAACCAAAAAAATATCCAAATGGAAGCAGATCCGAAAACAGAGAGGCTTTTTTTCTAAAATTATATAAAATGTTGAGTGTGAAAATTAATTACAAAGATTCAAAGAAACATCAGTTGTCATGGAGATGGAAAAAACAATCTCCATGACAACTGAGATCCATATTCTTGATATATGTTTGCAATCTATACCAAGTTGTCATTCTGTTTCTCCATATTGTGAATTTAATATTGGAATTGCGGAACGAGGGAGAGAATACCATTGCAGTATTGAATAATTGGAGCTCAGACGCAATTTAGTAATTTTCTAAATTTCTGATCCTCTGAAGAAAAACAGAAAATTGGAAAAACAGTTTAAAGATCAAATTTTTTAATTTTTCAAGGTGGAAAAAAATTAAAAATTGGATATTGGAAACCATTTTTCTGTTTTTCCAAATGTCCGTTTGTGTTAAAAAAAATGTAACTGATAAGTGTTACACTGACCGAACTCCCCCTCTGTTTACTTTTTTTTAAATGTTAAAGTTTTTGTTTTGTTTTTTGTCTTTATCTGAACCGAGGGTCGGAGGATAGAAGGTATTATATGTTGGTCAGACTGTAAAGCCTTCTGATGCAAATTTGTGATTCTGGGCTATAGAAATAAAATAGATTTGAATTGACTTGAGCCCACTTCATCCATTGATGAAGATCATGAGATGTGGCTAGAAGTTTTAGAAAATTTCTAGAAAGTGGAACTTGTGCCAACAGTGTTTTACAAGATGTAAAATAAAAAATAAAAATAGGAGGAAATCAGGTTGTCTCTGATAATAGCCTGTCTCAAAAAAGGTCCTTTCTTTATTTACTTCAGTTAGATACAAAAGACAATTGGAGATTTTACTGTATTTAACTTGTCACACCCTGCGCCTCATATTCTTTGTTCTTGTTTATTAAAAAAAATATTTGCAGTAGCATTTTCTTGCATCTTACATCATGCATATTCCATATCCCACTGATGTGCTGCTGCTGGATTCATATGAAGAGCCCCTCAGAGAGCAGATCCTGCACCAACAAATACAACTGCATAATAATTTAGCAATTATGCTTTCACCATTAGTGAGCAAGCATGAGAGCTGAATAGCAGAGCAAAATCCGGTATGAATCAGGCAGTATCAAGAAAGTTGTCTTTTATACTCACAGAAATATAGTACTCCCTGTATTATTTTATGAGCCAAAACAAATCCCTGCTCACCAGGCAGCCAAAGCTGGCTAAAATAAACCTTAGAAAGAATGTGCAAATGTTATCTGGCCTAGTTTTGCTCAGTAGGAAATTATCTCAACATTATACAGAGCTGATTTGACTTTATCTTACTTATTACAGCTCTGTCCATGTAGACTTAATTAAGATTTTCAGTGAGTTGTCCTATGTTACCCTCTCTATTAACTCTGATTTATGATTAGTTCAGAGAAAAGATTGAATAAACAGGTGAAATTTTGACCAGTATTTTTTTCCCCCTTACATGCATTAGCAAGTCAGCATTTTCAAGTCCTGCTTCACTATCATCTAATTTCCATACTATTATACCTGTGGGCTGACAGGTAGTTTATGCGCTACAAAACATTTTAACGGTTGCACCAGCTGAAATAGTTTGTAGGCATAAGTTACAACTTAAAACTTACACCTAGCCCTTAGTAGGTGTAAAGTCCTCCGTAAAACAGTTGTTGTCATGGTGCATCGTTTTGACAGGTGGGATAATAGTGCATTCCATTTACTTTGAAAGTCGTAAGGCTCTGAAAGAAGACTGAAAGGGTTAAAAAAGATTACTTAAATATGTGGGCTGAAAGACACAACTCTTTCTGGTACTTTTAAAAGAAGCTTAGAGACTTGTCGATAAATATTTAGACACCCTGGATCAAGGTGTCGTTTCTTAAAGCAGTTTCTGCCGTTCCAATGAGGAATTCTAAATAATAACAACAAAACTGTTGACGCGTATACGTGATACAAGCCTTCCGTGATCGCGCACCACCTCCACCCCTCCTCAACGCAGCTGCTAGTAGCCAAGGAGAACGTGGAGGATTAAAAAAACATGATGGACTCTTCAGAAGAGGTAATTATCTTCACTAGAGTTTCTGCGCGGGAAAGTCACCGGACACCACAATCTTCTGAACATAGCCATACTGAGAAATACAGAGAGAGTTGTGTGGAGCTGATAGTCTTAATTAGTTTTGTAGCAACTCATTTGGCAATGGCTTGAGTGTAACGGACATTCGTTAATATGGTTTAACCACAGTCTTAAAACTAGTTGGGAGTGAGTGATAAATGATTATTCAGGATTGTAGGTCCCAAAATAGCAAGAGATCTTTAAAAAGTTTAGTTGGTAGGGGATCGAGGAAGCAGGTACTTGATTTAGAAACTAACACCAGATTAGACAACATTTCAAGAGAGATGGTCTCAAAAGTTGAAAGAACACAGACAATCTGGGATTCGGTTTAAGTGGTCTATGGAGTACCACAAGGTGCAATGATCATACTCTGTTGCCCCACGATGCAATTCATAGCTGATGGAGATGTTTTAGATACAAGGGCCTTAAGTTTTACCTCTCTAGTTTGGAGGTTAAATTGAAATAGACTTATAAATTGGGCATTGGTATAGTCAGGTGGGGAAGCTTCATTTAATTTGGTTTCAGCCATGTTTGTGAAGAATCAAATCATTTGTTAGTAGGACTTTGGTAGACTGATCTGATATTTATAAAACCAAATTTGAGCGTCTTGTTGGGGCTGCAGCTTTGAGTATTAGGCCAATCTTTAGAGCAACCAGTAGATGACGTAATAATTGATGTTGGGATACAATCATGATTATAGATATTTTGTTTTCTAGGACTTTATCGGGTGCTTTGTGCTACACTTCACCGCTGTCAGTGGTAGGGATAATAATTCGATTTTGGTGATTTACACATTCAAAGAAGGAGAACTTGTGAGTAATATGACGGTGGAGGGATAGTGTCTCAGTGTTCTATCAGTCAGGCTATCAGTCTCATAACTTAAAAATTACATGAAAATTACAGCATTATATGAGCAGTGTAATGTACAAAATGTCAGATGGTAAACAGAAGAGTCTAAGGAAAATGTGTCTGAGAGGGCGTTTGATTGGGCGGGTTCGGTTCCGCCGAACTGCAGCCCTTTGCTGCATGTCATTCCCCCTCTCTCCCCCCCCTAATGCCTAATGTTTTATCAAATAATGGCCTAAAATGCCAAAAAACAACAAAGGCCCATAATTCACAGTGTTAGTGTGACTTTTACAGAAATGCAACAGTTTACTGTAATTGTGATTATTCATACTGTTGCTAATCTGAGACTGGAGGAAAATACGTCCTCATTTAGATGAGGGCATCGCTGTAATAAATTATTAATGACAGTAATGCAATGAGTGGAATGAATATAGGATCTATGAGAGTATTTTGAAAATTAAGTAGAACATAATTAAATAATAAATATACACCATTATCATAATGGCCTTTCACATTGTCCTGTCATGCTGTTTGAGTTCTCCATCTCCATCGTCAGAGGGGGATTTGACATCTCCCGTATTAAAAATGTACCCTGTTATGGTATTTTTAACTCAATTCAGATAAAAGCTTCGCCCAAATTCACATAAATTGAAATGGCATTAGAGAAAAACAAACTGACTTAGTGTAATGAAATTACATCGCTGTTTTTTAAAATTTAGAGGCTGTCATGCTTCCGTTTTGAACTAATTGAAGAATTACATTGTCGTCTATCTAATTCTTCTTGCTAATTCTTCAGTTCCCGAAAAGCTGACATTTCTGAGCTATAATGTGACAGCAACAAAATGGAAGTGAATTAGCAAAGTATGTATAATATAATATGAATATCTGATTTTTGAAAAAAAAAATTGTGGGATAGGGTTGTTACCCTCTTGAATGATCTATTCAGATTACAACTCACCAAGACCCCAGCTCTGTGTATTCCGGGTCTGCTGCCAGACAACACTCTGACAAAGACTATGGATACATCTGGCTACTACAACAGGATGTAGAATAATTCTGAGGCACTGGAAATCATCTACTCTGTACTGTTTTAGGGAACGGACTGAACAAATGACAAGAATGGCTACGTATGAGCGAGTCACTTACAGAGTAATGGGGAGAGAGGATATCTTTAATCAAGATTAAAGGGCTCCTTCCTGATGGCAATAGCGGGGTTGTCTGTCTGAATATAAGGCACCGGTTCTAATCCAATCCAATATAGCGTTTGACTGGTAGAATAATGTAATGTAAGGCACATGATGTTGTTGTTTTTTTTTCTTTTCTTCTTTCTGTATTCTTAAAACGGGACAGTGGATGATATGGATGTCTAGTTAGTTGTGATGGTGACATAGGTTGTACTGTCTGTCAAAAATATATATAAAAAAAATAAATAAGAATATCTGATTTTTGGTAACTCCCTCATTCAGATTTATCGTGTGTGTGTGTGTGTGTGTGTGTGTGTGTGTGTGTGTGTGTGTGTGTGTGTGTGTGTGTGTGTGTGTGTGTGTGTGTGTGTGTGTGTGTGTGTGTGTGTGTGTGTGCGAGATGATGGGTAGAGAAGCAGGTAAAGTCATATAACAGATGGTTTGAGGTTTAAGGCAAGAAATGATTGTGAAAGGTCATAAGACAGAGTTTGACATTTACCAATCTTATTGCTAGTAATGACACACACACACACACAACACACACAAACACACAGTTTGTCTGCTGTTCAGATCTACTTTCAATCAAACATTACTTATCGGGATTTGCGCAAATTCTCAAATTCTTTCTCTCTCTGTACACACACATACACAAACACACACATGCGCTCATACACACATGGGCTGGCAGAGCTCCAACTTCATTACAACAGCACTCTGGCAGGCTGATTGAGTGATCAAAGCTAATCACATTTAATCATCTAATCATATGTAATAACCAACACTGAGTGCTCAGGCATGACATGACTCTCCACTCTCTCTCCATCGCTCCTTTTCCTCTCTTCTTCTCCCTCACCCCTTTACCACCACCCCCCCACCCCCCCCACCTGCCCACTAGCGACTCCTCCATTCCCATGTCTTCCATGTTTACTCTCACTCAAACATGAACGTGAGTGAGAAACAGAGGATAGAGGGGTAGAGAGAGGGTGTCAAAAAGAGGAGAGAAATAAAAGAGAGGGTGACAGATGGACACCCTCAGTAGAACATCGAGCCCCCCAGCAGATACAGCTTGCAGTACCATTGTGGTATTGTACACTGAAGGAATGAACAAGATGCTCTTCCTTCCGGCTTGGCTGTGTGACCAACAGCTTTGTCAGAACAACTAGAAGAGTATGATCTGGCACAGGCAATATTTTCAACATTTCCCATTCTTATTCAGTACATAGTTTTAAATGCTGCAGCATCTTAAGCCTATGCTATTTCTCCCAGTGTTTTTTACCCTTTGATCAGATTTTGAAGTCCTGCTAAGATTCTCTCTTTAGACTGTGGCTACATGTAATAATAATGCTGTGTGATAAGTGGAACTGGTAGGGATTTAAGTGTACTGCACACAGAGTGTAAGCATTCTTATAGTATGAAATTCTAGGCAGGGCCCACATTAGCTCTTGAAATGGGCTTCAGGCCGCCACTGCATGTTTGTAAAGTTTGTGGAACAGGAAAACGTAAAAAACGTCAAAGCAAAAACTCAATCTCGCATGACTTTCAGATACAAGCTCCCCGGTTATCTCAGATCAGATTAGCCGGCTGTACGTAGTAGTCCAATGTAGGAAGGGTTTGAACTTCTCTCTCAAGCTCTCCTTTTACATACTTCACACAACTACTTCTGCCTTTTTACAACATTATCATGCATGCAACATCATGACTTTCCATTATCTTCATCTGTACACTTCATCACCTCTCGTTCCTCTCTTACAACCAGATTTTTGCCATGCATTTAAGTGTGGCCACACTTTGCTTTGCACACTCTTGCTTTTTACGTGGTTGGATAACACTTAGTTTAGACTAGTTTGTTTCAAGCATACTCAAGCTTTTAATCTGAAGAGGACTGACATCCATCTGGTTTGTTTCAGCTGTGATGATATCCTAATGCTTGTCTGTCTTTAGGATTTGTGTGTTTAGTAAAAACTGACGTGGTAAGATATTTGATCAAAGTCAAAAGAGATAAAACATAGTGTTGTTAAATTTGATTAGACTGATAACCACCCCTTTCCTCCAAGTTAAGTGATTTTATCCAATCTTCAAAGAATGCAGCAATGAGAAGAAAGTAAATACTGTATCTGTTGTGTAATTGGTAAAAATGATTTATTTTGCCAGTAGTACCGCCATGTGCTGTTTCATTTTATGAATAAGCAACTTATTTTTGTCAAGTGCTTGGTTTTCACGGTGCCAAAATGAAACAACTGCATTCAGTGTCCTGAAGAGCAAAACTAACTCAAGTAATCCTCGATGATGTTTGAGTTCAGTTCAGTTTAAGTGCCTCACTTGTGCCTCCAACAAGCACAGATTGCTATGTGTTACACAGTGTGGCACAGTTTAAATATTGTTTCAGAGGCCTTGCAGCCTGCCAAGCTAAATATCTGGGGAAGAGCTGTTGTAACATAAATCTTGTACACACAAAAAAAAACTATAGCCAAGGCCTCAGGTTTTTGGAGGCACGTAAACAAACAACCGAACAGATATCACAGCATCTGTTTGTCTCCTTCCCCAGGATGCTTTGCTGCGGCTGGCAGCGGTTGTCGACGCATGCTCGCTTCGAGCAGCCCTCCGAGACAGCATACAGGAGCTGCTACCCAGCACGGTATTTGCACAGACACACACGCAAACTCTACATTTGCACATTTGCAACAGCTAAACATAATTGACATTTCTTTGATTTGTCACCTTAAAAGCATCCTGTTATCACTGTTTTTTCTGACGCTATAGTGCTATTCTCACAAGTATGTGGTAATATTTCACTACCTTATGTACAAATAAACCAACATATCATCAAAAAGTACCTTCTTTCACAACTTTAAGTACATATGGCATTGACTCTTTCACACTGAAATACACTATGGTCATACAAAGTCTTCTCTATTGTTAAAATGCTTTTTTCTAACACTATGCTCATTGTTAATAACTGATAGTCAATGAAACATTTGCCCAATATACTGCATGTATGGTTGTTGTTTTTGCCTGATATAGTCCAATTCA